>NC_080552.1:11795854-11880854 GCF_028640845.1 Ahaetulla prasina
CCTTCATTAGAGTATTGTTTTCTGCTTGCTTGATTGTTTGTCTGGTCTTAATCACTGCTTCTCTGGATTTTGGCTGCTGGAGTGGATGTGTTCTGGTCTTTTTGTTTCCTTCTTATATTTTTATTGTCTCTTTTGAATGGTGCATAAATGTAATTTATCTCCATGTATAATTAATCTCCTTTCAAGGAAAGCTTTATCAGGGATGGCCTAAAAACCCATAATTATGTACACTTCGGTATAAGAGCACTTAACTTCAATTGTACTCTCTTCGCAGAAATCTTCTAAGCTCCCACGTGGGCTGTTTTATCAGGCTTCTTTGAAACAGCCTTATTTCTTTCCTCTTGAGTGATATGGGACAACCTGTAGCACATCTCCAAAAAGAAGTTCCTGACCCTCTTTTTTAAAAAAAGAAAGTAATTGTTAGTAGATCAATGACTAGGTCTTTATAATCTCACTGTGATTATTATATCACAGTACCTCACTGTGTTGTTATATCACAGTGAAGAAATTTAAGGAGAAATTTCCTTGAGACCTTCGGAAGTTGTGGGAGCTTCATCCCTGGAAGCTGTCAAGAAAAGACTGGACTGCCATCTGTCAGAAATGGTGTAGGGCCGTGAAGGCGAACCTACGGCACGTGTGCCTGATGTGGCACACGGAGCCATGTCGCCTGGCACGCGCGGCATCGCCCATTCCTTTTCTGGCACGCATGGGCGCATAATGATCAGCTGGCCTTCGTGCATGTGGCAGTGCCAGAAATGGAAAGAGCTGGTCTTCTGTTTTCCTACGTGAGCATGCACGCCGGGCAGCTGATCATCGCACGTGCATCAGAAATCGTCAGAAGACTAGCTGACCGGCGTGCATGCATACACCGGAAACCGGAAGCTCATTTTCGGGTGCATGCATGTGCCCTGGGCAGCTCCTCTTCCGGGTTGCAGCCCAGAGGATCATGCGTGCTCCCTTTTCGGCACTCGGTGCATGCCAGAACTTGGTTCGCCATCACTGGTGTAGGATCTCCTGCTTGGGTGTGGGGAGGGGTTGGACTAGATGACCTGCAAGGTCCCTTCCAACTCTGTTAATCTGTTAAACCTGATGACCATCTTTTGCGACTTTCTGAAAAGCAAAGTTAAATGGGGAGCCGGATTCACTTAACGACCGTGTTGCTAACGTAACGACTGAAGGGTTTCACTTAACAACCGCGCCGCCCCCCAAAAAAAGTTTGTAAAATGGGGCAAAACTGAACAACTCAACAACGGTCTCGCTTATGGAGATTTTGGGCTCGCTTGCGATCGTAGGTCGGTCGCAATTTGTGCTGCTCTCTTGGCAGAAGAAGACTCGTCCTTTGAGCTCCTCGGCCTCAAGAGGTTGCCCCATCTGAGGAGGTTTCAGGCAAAGCTCTAGACTTCAGAAGCTGTGGGCACTATGGCTTAATCCACAGTTTGTCCATGATTATTAATACACATCCGTTGTCTGTAGACGCACAACGTAGCCAACCGTAAATCAACGTTTACAAACCACATTGGCCGGCTCCTCCGCAGTCAGTCAAAAGAGAACAAAATGCGTTATGGTTTAGTTCAGGGTGCAAACGCAGCCAGCATCCTCCTTCCTTCAAAGTTCTTAGTTCGATTGATTGTCGAACAGCAACTCCTGAGTTGGAACCGCGCCCTGTTCTTGACTAACTCCGAAATAATGAGCAAAGCCTGTCGCCTGGTTTCCCGCCGCCGTATACAAAGTGCAGATGTGCAAACCTCACCCAGCAGGAGAACAATCTTGGATGCCTCCAATTTCTGGCACAAGACAAAAGGATCCCAGTTTGCAAACAGAAATCGTGAGTAAGTTCCTCGGCGCGTCAGGTTGAGAGTAAAATTTTCTCTCCATGTATAATTAATCTCCTTTCAAGGAAAGCTTTATCAGGGATGGCCTAAAAACCCATAATTATGTACACTTCGGTGTAAGAGCACTTAACTTCAATTGTACTCTCTTCGCAGAAATCTTCTAAGCTCCTACGTGGGCTGTTTTATCAGGCTTCTTTGAAACAGCCTTATTTCTTTCCTCTTGAGTGATATGGGACAACCTGTAGCACATCTCCAAAAAGAAGTTCCTGACCCTCTTTTTTAAAAAAAGAAAGAAATTGTTAGTAGATCAATGACTAGGTCTTTATAATCTCACTGTGATTATTATATCACGGTGAAGAAATTTAAGGAGAAATTTCCTTGAGACCTTCAGAAGTTGCGGGAGCTTCATCCCTGGAAGCTGTCAAGAAAAGACTGGACTGCCATCTGTCAGAAATGGTGTAGGGCCGTGATGGCGAACCTACGGCACGTGTGCCTGATGTGGCACACGGAGCCATGTCGCCTGGCACGCGCGGCATCGCCCATTTCTCTTCTGGCACGCATGGGCGCATAATGGTCAGCTGGCCTTCGTGCATGTGGCAGTGCCAGAAACGGAAAGAGCTGGTCTTCTGTTTCCCTACGTGAGCATGCACGCCGGGCAGCTGATCATCGCACGTGCATGCGTGTCAGAAATCCAGAAGACAAGCTGACCGGCGTGCATGCATACGCCAGAAACCGGAAGCTCATTTTCGGGCGCATGCATGTGCCCTGGACAGCTCCTCTTCCGGGTTGCGGCCCAGAGGATCATGCGTGCTCCCTTTTCGGCACTCGGTGCATGCCAGAACTTGGTTCGCCATCACTGGTGTAGGATGGTGTAGGAATGGTGTAGCCATCACTCTGCTAAACAAATAATTCCATCAACACTGTCAAACTATTTACTGAATCTGCACTACTATTAATCTTCTCATTGTTCCCATCACCAATCTCTTTCCACTTATGACTGTATGACTGTAACTTTGTTGCTGGCAATCCTTATGATTTATATTGATATATTGACCATCAATTGTGTTGTAAATGTTGTACCTTGATGAAGGTATCTTTTCTTTTATGTACACTGAGAGCGTATGCACCAAGACAAATTCCTTGTGTGTCCAATCACACTTGGCCAATAAAAATTCTATTCTATTCTATTCTATTCTATCTCCTGCTTGGGTGTGGGGAGGGGTTGGACTAGATGACCTGCAAGGTCCCTTCCAACTCTGTTAATCTGTTAAACCTGATGACCATCTTTTGCGACCTTCTGAAAAGCAAAGTTAAATGGGAAGCCGGATTCACTTAACGACCGTGTTGCTAACGTAACAACTGAAGGGTTTCACTTAACAACCGCGCCCCCCCCCAAAAAAAGTTTGTAAAATGGGGCAAAACTGAACAACTCAACAACGGTCTCGCTTATGGAGATTTTGGGCTCGCTTGCGATCGTAGGTCGGTCGCAATTTGTGCTGCTCTCTTGGCAGAAGAAGACTCGTCCTTTGAGCTCCTCGGCCTCAAGAGGTTGCCCCATCTGAGGAGGTTTCAGGCAAAGGAACTCACCCCTTTCGACATTGGAGATAAATCCTGGCAAGAAAGCATCAAAGTGTTGATGTCCAGGGGTGAAATCCAGCAGGTTCTGATAGGTTCTGAAGAACCGGTAGCAGAAATTTTGAGCAGTTCGGAGAACCGGTAGCAGAAATTTTGAGTAGTCTGGAGAACCAGCAAATACCACCTCTGGCTGGCCCCAGAGTGGGGTGGGAATGGGGATTTTGCAGTATCCTTCCCCCAGGAGTGGGGTGGGAATGGGGATTTTGCAGTATCCTTCCCCTGGAGTGGGGTGGGAATCTCAGAAAGGCTGACAAAGGCTCCCATTTGCAAGGCGCAAAGGAGGGCAGGGCGGGATGTCAGCAGCTATGAAATCCAATTTTTTTTTACTACCGGTTCTGTGGTTGTGGCTTGGTGGGCATGGCAAGGGAAGAATACTGCAAAATTCCCATTCCCTCCCCACTCCTGGGGGAGAGATATTGCACAATCTCCATTCCCACCCCACTCTGGGACCAGTCAGAGGTGGTATTTGGTTCCGGGACGGTTCCCCAAACTACTCAAAATTTTCGCTACTGGTTCTCCAGAACCTGTCAGAACCTGCTGGATTTCACCCCTGGTATAGGGTCTCCTGCTTGAGCTGGGGGGTTAGACGAGAAGACCTCAGAGGTCCCTTCCAGCTCTCTTATTCTCTTATTCTAAGAAGCTGAGTTGGAGCTGGATGTTTTTCTATGTCATTAAGTGGTTAGTTTGGTGTAAGTATTTACACAACAAATCTGTTGCGATCTGATTACAGTACTAAGTTAACCCATTTTCTTTCTTTTTAAAGTTTTAAAAAGTTATTATGAGATAAAATGGGAACAACAATTCAGAAAGTTAGAGAAGAAGAGAAGTGCAGGAAGAAGTGAAAAAGAAAATAGCAATAGCATTTAGACTTATATACCGCTTCACAGTGCTTTTACAGCCCTCTCTAAGCGGTTTACAGAGTCAGCCACTTGCCCTCAACAATCTGGGTCCTCATTTTACTGACCTCGGAAGGAGGGAAGACTGAGTCAACCTTGAGCTGGTCAGGATTGAACTGCTGGCAGTGGGCAGAATTAGCCTGTAATACTGCATTCTAACCACTGCGCACTGTGGAAGGATGGATGGATGGATGGATGGATGGATGGATGGATGGATGGAAGGAAGGAAGGAAGGAAGGAAGGAAGGAAGGAAGGAAGGAAGGAAGGAAGGGGAAAAGAAAGAGCAATATCCCTTAGACTTACATACCGCTTCACAATGTTTTACAGTCCTCTCTAAGCAGTTTACAGAATCAACCTATTGCCCCCCAACAATCTGGGTCCTCATTTTACTCACCTCGGAAGAATGGAAGTCTGAGTCAACCTTGAGCCCGGTGAGACTCGAACTACCAAACTGCTGGTAGCTGGCAGGCAACAAAAGTAGCCTGCAGTACTGCACTCTAACCACTGCGCCACCACGGAGTGGTTAGAAGTAGTGACTTCTGACATTTTTCAGTGCAGTAGAATTAAAAAAAGAGCTACAGCCTCAGCCTTTTGCTTTTCATGTCTAAATGTTTTTAGTTATTTCTATAACAACAGTCATTCTAATCCTCGAAACTTAAAATTAGAGTGTCTTTCCCCCCCCCCCCCCCAGTTTTGAGTACAAAATTGAGCATTGGTTTCCAAATGGAAACAAAGCTAGAATAATTCTTCCCTTTAATTAAAACAGTCAATTTTGCCATCTCCGCCAACTCCTTTGCCATCCGTTCATCCATTGTGGGAATTAATGTATCCACTAAGTTAACCCATTTTCTGCATTTGCGGGCTACGTGAAGACATGGACTGAGCAAACTGGCTTGTACATCCGATTAAAACACAAGAAGCTATCCAAGCTTAAAACTAACCAAGCTTGGCATGTCTTTACTAATACATTTGATTAAGTGTGTAATAAGGACACAGCATTTTTATTGTCCCAACCTACCCAGTGCGGTTCGTAAATCATGGTTTATAGCTTGGCATTGCCCAACCAATGACGCTTATTCAATCCCATGTACCTAACTCGATGTTCTTTGCTTGCTTAATGTCTTTGCAGAATTTACCTTTCATACAATACTAAAATCCCATCTGACTTTCATTGTACAGGTGGACGCCCTCTTCCTCTTCATGCAAGCAGGTAAAACCAAAAGAAAAAACAAACCCAGAACAAAAGTCTTAAGCTCAAACTCCTGCCCTGCTGTTTAAAGATAATGTGTACTGACCAAATCCTGAGTTTATTGAGGGCGGGAGGGAAAGGGAGAGGGGAAGGGAAAGGGGCCAGAAGGGAGGGAAGAAGGTGGGAGGGAAGGAAAAGGGAAAAGAGAATAGAAGGAAGGGAGTGGGAGGGAAGGAAGGAAGGAGGAAAGGGAGGGAGGGAGGGAAGGGAAGGGAAAGGAAACGGGGATAGGAGGGAGGGAAGAAGGAGGGAGGGAAGGAAAAGGGGAGAAAAGGAAGGGAGGCAGGGAGGAAGAGAAGGGAAGGAAAAGGAGGTAGGAAGGAGGGAGGGAGGGAAGGGAAAGAAAAGGGGAGAGAAGGAAGGAAGGAAAGGAAATGGGGATAGGAGGGAGGGAAGAAGGAGGGAGAGAAGGAAAAGGGGAGGAAAGGAAGGAAGGAAGGAAGGAAGGAAGGAAGGAAGGAAGGAAGGAAGGAAGGAAGGAAGGAAGGAAGGAAGGAAGGAAGGAAAGACTCTTAGCTTTATTATTTCTTCTCATGCATTTGAAAAGAGTGAACTGAGAATGGAGAATCGTAACCAGACACAAAATACATATCCTGCTTACTATAGCAGGAGTCATACTCCCAACCGCTAAATATCTTTTCTTTGAACTCTGATTTTGTAAAAAATAAAATAAAATAACCCTAAAAGTTACCAAAGGAAAAGTTGGAAGCATTCCCCTCCATGGGCTCCGGCTGCCTTACCCTGGATGGGATTCGGCTCATATAGGCAGATGACTTTGGGGCCTCTTGCCCCGAAGCCCAGTCCGAGGGAGAGCCTGCTTTCTGCCCTCCCTCAGCTCCCTCACCCAGCGGGGAGAGGAAAGACAAATGCCGAGCCCGATGCCTCCCTAAAACTGCCTTCTGGTGTGACCCTGGTTTTCTTGCCGGGGAATTCTCGATTTAGCAGGAAAGGAAACCTGTGCAGTAAATGAGTCAAAGCATCCAAGAGGTGCTCAAGGTTCAGAAGCTGGAGAAGAATGTTAAGGAGGCCCCAGTGGGACACACACAAACAGACACACACCCACACACACCAAGAAATCTCACACATCGGTGAGAATGCCAATGGCCTGGACTGATCACCCACTTCCTGCATGAGAAGCACATGAGAAACGTGAAATATTCAACTCTGGGTCTACTGAGGCCCATGACGCACGAAAGGGTCTACTGAGGCCCATGATTGCTAGAAAGACCAAAAGGCTTCCCCCAATACAGAACAGGAACAGAATTTCGCTTGAAAAGAAAGTAAAATAATGAATCAAGCAGGAACTGAGAACAGGAGCCATTGGTGCCATTTCCTCCTCTGCTGCCATCGCCATCACCACCATCACCCTTGTCATCATCCTCATCCTCATGGTCACTACTGCCACCAACATCAGCCTCACCACCACCACCATCGTCCTCATCATCAAATCACCATCGTCCTCACCACCATCATCCTCATCATCACCATCATCACCATCACCATTACCATCACCATCATCCTCATCATCAAACCACCACCATCTTCATCCACCATCATCCTCATCATCACCATCACCATTACCATCACCATCATCCTCATCATCAAACTACCACCATCTACATCCACCATCATTCTCATCACCAACATCATCATCACCATCATCAAACCACCATCTTCATCCACCATCATCCTCATCACCATCACAATCATCAAACCACCATCATCCTCATCACCATCATCCTCATCATCACCATCATCAAACCACCGCCATCTTCATCCACCATCATCCTCATCACCATCATCCTCATCATCACCATCATCAAACCACCATCTTCATCCACCATCATTCTCATCACCATCATCATCATCATAATCACCATCATCAAACCACCGCCATCTTCATCCACCATCATTCTCATCACCATCATCCTCATCATCACCATCATTCTCATCACCATCCTCATCATCACCATCATCAAACCACCGCCATTTTCATCCACCATCATCCTCATCACCATCATCCTCATCACCGTCACCATCATCAAACCACCGCCATCTTCATCCACCATCATCCTCATCACCATCATCCTCATCACCGTCATCATCATCAAACCACCGCCATCTTCATCCACCATCATCCTCATCACCATCATCATCACCATCATCAAACCACCACCACCTTCATCCACCATCATTCTCATCACCATCATCATCATCATAATCACCATCATCAAACCACCGCCATCTTCATCCACCATCATTCTCATCACCATCCTCATCATCACCATCATCAAACCACCATCTTCATCCACCATCATTTTCATCACCACTACCATCCTCACCATCACCACCATCATCATGACTATCACAGCCATCACCACTATCACCACCACCACCATCATCATCACCATCAGGCTCATCCATTGCTACTTTTGCCTCCATCACCATCTCCATCACCACCACCACCATCATGGGGATAGACAGGGATTTTTGCAACCACTTCTCTGAACCAACCATTGCTACAGGATCAGGAGATCTGGTCTGAACCGGGAGCATTTCACCCCTGGTCTCTAGGTTGGGGATTAATTAAGGTACCTGACCATGACCACAAAGGCCATCTTCACGGCCAGCTGGTCAACCCTTGAAGATCACGGGGTGTGATTGGGTCTATTCCTGGGCTCTTCAACCTTAGCAACTTTTAAGACCTGTGGACTTCAACTCCCAGAATTCCCCAGGCGGCCATGGCATTGCTGGCTGGAGAATTCTGGGAGTTGAAGTCCAAAGGTCTTAAAGTTACCAAGCTTGGACACCTTTTGTCTAGTTAGTGCATCTCTCTCAGCACAATCTACCCGATGGAATTATTGTTGCTGTGTGTGTGTGAGAGAGAAAAAAACCTGGAAGAGAGAGAACGCTGCCTGCCTCCTCAAATTCTTGGAGGAAAAGCAGAATGTAAATAGCATGACCATTTCTCCCAAAATTGCATTCTAAGCATAAATACAGACTATTTTGGGATGTAATTCATCCCTAGATAACAGATCTTTGGGAAAGGAAAGGTGTGCTTCCTCAATGTTATCTTTCTCTCTTTCTCCCTCCTTCCCTCCTTCTCTCTCTCTCTCTCTCTCTGCCTCTCAAAATGTCTGTATATATTTATATATATGTGTGTAGCAAAGCCTTTATATGACCAGCTGGATGTGACCTTTTGCCTGCTTGGGTTTTCCCACGGGAAACTTTCATCTCTTCTTTATAGCACAAATGAAGAGAATCCTGAGCGCCATGGCAACAGATGATTATCCAGGGAGACCTTGTCTGCTCGTAGGCTAGCCTGCCAGCCAGCAATTGCCAGAAGGACTTCCTCATAATTTTTGCAAACATTACAGAAAGAAAAGGAAAAAAAAACACCCTGCTGCTCTTGGTGAATAATTGCCTGTTTTGCTGTCCTCACCACCATCCCACCCACCAGTTAAAATCTTGTCTCAGATCAGTAACTGGGGGGTAGGCAGGGCGGGTGGAAGAGATTTTTTTTTGCTTTTAAAATTGAGCCCGACGTTCCCAAATGAAAATTTGCTTTCATCCACAACAAAGCGGGGTAGATCGCCCTCCCCTCCTGGCATCTCCCAAGCTCCCGACCTCAGCTGATCTTTGTGTGTCTTCTTTCACTCCTTCGAATTGAAATTAAAAACGTCAAAATTTGAAAGCCATTCCCCTGCAAAGCAAGACTCTAGCCTCAGCTCGATTTCCAGATATGGCTCGGGGTCTCTCCCCCCAAACACACCCAAGAAACTACAAAAATTCCTAGAAATGTGAAGAAGGGGATGCCTATTGCCCAGGCAGCGAAGGGGAAAATAAAGGAGAATAGCATTCTGAGATTAAGAGTGGAAAAGAGCATCAGTCTTTATATCTCCTCCTTTCTCATTTTATGGAAATTTTATTTTTATTTATTTATTTGTCAAACACAACAGTATATATAAGTATAAGCATGAAATAACCACACGAATTGGATACAATCAAAGGGAATATTAGGACAGGAACGGTAAGCACGCTTGTGCTCTTATGCACGCCCCTTACAGCCCTCTTAGGAATGGGGTGGGGTCAATAGTAGATAGTTTCTGGTTAAAGCTTTGGGGATTTTGGGAAGAGATCACAGAGTCAGGTAGTGCATTCCAGGCATTAACAACTCTGTTACTGAAGTCATATTTTCTGCAATCAAGCGGTTAACATTAAGTTTAAATCTATTGTGTGCTCGTGTATTGTTGCGATTGAAGCTGAAGTAGTCTTCGAGGAAGGAGGAAGGACATTGTAATAGATGATTCTATGAGTTAAAACTCAGGTCATGCCGAAGGCGGCGGAGTTCTAAATTTTCTAAACCCAGGATTTCAAGTCTGGTGGCATAAGGTATTTTGTTGTGATCAGAGGAGTGGAGAACTCTTCTAGTAAAATATTTCTGGACACACTCAATTGTATTAATGCCTTTCTTCAAGGCAGGGGTGTCAAACTCAAGGCCCGGGGGGCCGGATCCAGCCCGCGGGGTGCTTAGATCTGGTCTGCAGGGCTGCCCTGGAAACAGTGAGCGTGTACGGCCCTCCCAAGCTCCGTTTTCACTAGCAGAGGGTTGCAGGAGGCTGTCGCAGCCGAAAACGGAGCTTGTGAGCCAGTAGCAGGTAGACAGTTCTTCCTCTCCACCCACATCTCAAAGACCACAGAGAACATGCAAGAAATTCCTCCCCTTTGATTCTTGCTGTACAGGTAGTCCTCAACTTACAACAGTTCATTTAGTGACTGTTTAAAGTTACAACAGCATTGGAAAAACTGATTGATGACCGTTTTTCCACACTTGCGACCTTGGTATCCCCTGGTCAGGTGTTTCCCTGGTGAGCAACCCCTTGGTCATGTGGTCAAAATTCAGAGACTTGACAACTGCCTCATATTTATGACGGTTGCAGTGTCCTGGAATCATGTGGTCCCCTTCTGCGACCTCCCAACAGGCAAAGTCAATGAGGAAGTCAGATTCACTTAAATGACCGTGTTCCTAACTTAACAACCGCAGGGATTCACTTAACAATTGTGGGAAGAAAGTTCGTCAAATGGGGCAAAATTCACTTAAGAAACGTTTCGCTCAGCAGCAGTGATTTTGAGCTCGGTTGTGGTCGTAATTCAAGGACTGCCTGTATAATACATTGCTGTTCGGTTGTGGCTTTCTAATCCTATTAAAGTGCTTCTCCTTCCAGATTGCAAATCGATAGCGATGCTTAATTTTGAAACGAGTATAGATGGGCCCGAAGTGTTTTATGTATCTGGACCCCAACCATACAGCTTTATAAAGTGAAAGGCTATTTTGCAAATGCCTAGACTGGCTTTGTCTAGAACCAGCTGATCTCGTGAGTGGTTTCTGATCTTATTTTATGGCTTCGGACTCATTAGCCTGAGGGACTTTACTCAATTCCCTGAATGACGATTAAGTTCTGGGAAAGAAATATCATGCATATTTTAATCAGAACTGGGAAAATCCCAGGCAGCTTGCCATGCTGGCTCTTAAAAATGTGATGCTGATACCTAATGACCTGACTTAAAATGGAGAGGTGCACAAGAGGAACTTTTGCAATTACGCCGGTCCCTGGAGAATAGAAATATTTGTTGCCGAATGGCTGGTTTATTTTCTTAGTCAATGGATTCCAGGCCGCTGTCCTTTGTAAATTGACAGTTTTATATACAAGTAGTCCTCGATGTATGACCACAATT
Source organism: Ahaetulla prasina (assembly GCF_028640845.1). Classification (NCBI taxonomy): domain Eukaryota; kingdom Metazoa; phylum Chordata; class Lepidosauria; order Squamata; family Colubridae; genus Ahaetulla; species Ahaetulla prasina. The sequence goes on from NC_080552.1 coordinate 11,807,203, forward strand.
GTTGTAGGTCGAGGACTAGCTGTGTATATAATTTTTTGCTGAGATTATAGATTATAGCAAGGGAATTTTTTTGCCCTCAATTGTGGTTTTAAGATGAGGAGATGATAGATAGATAGATAGATAGATAGATAGATAGATAGATAGATAGATGGATGGATGGATGGATGGATGGATGGATGGATGGATGGATGGATAGATAGATAGATAGATAGATAGATAGATAGATAGATAGATAGATAGATAGATAGATAGATAGATAGATAGACATGGTAGAGAGAGAGAGAGAGCAAAGATAGATAGACAGATACGGTAGGTAGGTAGGTAGGTAGGTAGGTAGGTAGGTAGGTAGGTAGGTAGGTAGATAGATAGATAGATAGATAGATAGATAGATAGATAGATAGATAGATAGATAGATAGATGATAGATAGATAGATAGATAGATAGATAGATAGATAGATAGATAGATAGATATAGTATATATATATGTAGGTCTTGGCATATTCAGGTCTTTTCCCATGTAAGGTTGAGAGTATCTTGGCGATGTTTTGACAAGATCCCACTCATCATCTTCGGGCTGGTGCTTTCGGCTTCGTGCTTCTGTGAGTAAAAGCTCTTTTATTTATATATATGTTTTTGTAGGTTTTCACAGGTATAGGTATGTAGGTCTTGGCATATTTGGGTCTTTTCCCGTGTAAGGTTGAGAGAATCTTGGTGACGTTTCGACGAGGTCTCACTCATCATCTTCAGGCTGGTGCTTTCAGCTTCGGGCTTATATATATTAGATAGAGATCTATATATATTAGATAGAGATAGATAGATAGATAGATAGATAGATAGATAGATAGATAGATAGATAGATAGATAGATAGATAGATAGATAGATAGATAGATAGATAGATAGATAGATAGATAGATAGATAGATAGATAGATAGATAGATATAGTATATATATATGTAGGTCTTGGCATATTCAGGTCTTTTCCCATGTAAGGTTGAGAGTATCTTGGCGATGTTTTGACAAGATCCCACTCATCATCTTCGGGCTGGTGCTTTCGGCTTCGTGCTTCTGTGAGTAAAAGCTCTTTTATTTATATATATGTTTTTGTAGGTTTTCACAGGTATAGGTATGTAGGTCTTGGCATATTCGGGTCTTTTCCCGTGTAAGGTTGAGAGTATTTTGGTGACATTTCGACGAGGTCTCACTCATCATCTTCAGGCTGGTGCTTTCAGCTTCGGGCTTATATATATTAGATAGAGATCTATATATATTAGATAGGTAGAATAGATTCCATGATGATAGATAGATAGAGATAGAGAGAGAGAGAGAGAGATGATAGATAGATAGATAGATAGATAGATAGATAGATAGATAGATAGATAGATAGATAGATGACAGACAAACAAACAAAGACAGATATAAATACAGGAGATGGCTGGAGAGAGAGAGAGAGAGAGAGAGAGAGAGAGAGAGAGAATGGATTTTCTGAGCCCTCATCTTCTCCTCCTATTATTTCCCACCCCTGCAATCCAACCCAAACTCAGCCTTGGTCTCAAGAGTAGCCCAGCCACTCAGCCAGATTGGGCTCCATCCTCACTTTCTGCTCAAAAATGGAATCAAAAGATTTCCAATCGATTTATGAAGCCTTTGAAGTCTACACACCGGTTGGCCTGCAAACTTCAAAGGCTTCATAACCCGATTCGGAGTCATAACCCACAATACAGGTAGTCCTTGGCTTACAACAGTTCATTTAGTGACCGTTCGAAGTCACAACAGCACTGAAAAGAGTGACTTAGGACCGTTTTTCACCCTTAAGACCGTTGCAGCCTCCCTGTGGTCACATGATCAAAATTCAGATGCTGGAAAACTGACTCATATTTATGACGGTTGCAGTGTCCCGGGGTCACACGATCCCCTTTTGTGACCTTCTGACAAGCAAAGTCAATGGGGAAGCCAGATTCACTTAACAACCGTGTTACTAACTTAACAACTGCAGTGATTCACTTAACACCTGTGGAAAGAAAGGTCGTAAAATGGGGCAAAACTCACTGAGCAACTGTTTTGCTTAGCAACAGAAATGTTGTGCCCGATTGTGGTCGTAAGTCGAGGACTACTGTGCATTAATGAAATAATGCATCCGTGTGATTTCACTACTCTAGGAGCGGACGTTACTTCCAGGCGGTGGAAATTAAAAATATATGAAAAAAGAAAATTATTCTAGGAGAGGAGAAACGAAGCCACGCTTGAGCGGTGTGTGGATGTTCTCCCATGCCCAAAGTTACAAAATCTTCCCCAGTGGAACCGTAAATGTTTTGAGCTGCGCGATAACAACAACAACAACAACACAACGATGCAGAACAGATGCTGGCAGACATATGAACGATCTTGTAAGTTTCTTCCAAGAACAGATTGATACCCCAGATTTCTCCAACAACCCATGAATTTGAAATACGGAAAATAGCCAGACCCGCTGGAAATTTAATATTCGTTTGAGTTGCAAATGCAAAGCCCTGGGAATCGGTTTAGGGGTTCCCTTGACTCTCCCCAGAACTTGTATTTTTTTTTTGTTTTATTTATTACAGTGTAGAGAACAAACTACAATGGTCAGGTCTGCACAACGTTCCAAACAAATGGAGTAACTCACATGATGACGTTGCGCAATGTGTGAATCCAATCATTATGGTGGAGTCTACCTTGACAATTTCTAACCTACTGTAATTAATCAAAAATGCATCTCTTTCCCCCACCCACTCCGTATTCAATCTCCTCTCAAGGGAACAGCAATAGCAGTAGCACGTAGATTTATATTATTATTATTATTTATTCAATTTTTATACCGCCCTTCTCCCGAAGGACTCAGGGCGGTGTACAGCCAAGATAAAAACAAACAGTACAAAATATACAATTTAAAATACTAATTAAAAAACTTATTATAAAAATGGCCATATATAACTAAAAACCCCATTAAAATTAATAATAAATTTAAAACCAATAAAAATAAAATTTAGATAAAATTTAGGCCAGCCCCGCGCGAATAAATAGATGAGTTTTCAATTCGCGGCGGAAGGTCCGAAGGTCAGGTATTTGGCGTAAACCCGGGGGAAGTTCGTTCCAGAGGGTGGGAGCCCCCACAGAGAAAGATCTTCCCCTGGGGGCCGCCAGCCGACATTGCTTGGCGGACAGCACCCTGAGAAGTCCCTCTCTGTGAGAGCGCACGGGTTGGTGGGAGGCATAAGGTAACAGCAGGCAGTCCTGTAAGTATATACTGCTTCACAGTGCTTTTACAGCCCTCTCTAAGCGATTTACAGAATCAGCTTATTTTCCCCAACCATCTGGGTCCTCATTTTACCCACCTCGGAAGGATGGAAGGCTGAATCAACCTTGAGCCAATCAGGATCGAACTGCTGGCAGTAGGCAGAGTTAGCCTGCAATATTGCATTCTAACCACTGTGCGCCAGGGAAGGAAGGAAGGAAGGAAGGAAGGAAGGAAGGTGTTGTGTCTTGCCCGCCCTCAGAGCAGCCGGGGCCTTCTTACCTGCTCCCGAACACGGAGGAATGTATGCCTCCCGGCCCAAGTCCTGGCTCCATGCCCACACAAACTGCAGAAGAAGGAGCATCTCCCGGCCCCAGCCCTGACTCCATGCCCAGGCAAACGGAGCAGCTAGACCCCTCCCCCTCCTCCACAGCAGGTGAGCCTGAGGAAAGTTTACTCCCAACAACAGCTGATTGGAGTAATCCTCGCATCAGAAGATTGGATAGGCGGAGGCAACAGAAGGAAGGGAGGGGCAGGCCTTAATGAGTGCTGAGTCATGGAGCCACACCCCATGGCCTATATAAAGGATCTACTTTCTGGCAGTCTCTGAGTCAGGCAAAAGTCGAACTTATCTTGCTGAAGTCACTTACTGGTCTCCTGCCTGCTCTGAGGACTTTGCTAGGACTTTGGGCAGAGCTGCAGAGGCAAGCCTGATTCGGATTTCCCTGACCCGGCCGTCAGCGGAGGAGTGGGACACGACAGAAGGGCAATAGCAGCAGCACTTAGACTTATATACTGCTTCACAGTGCTTTACAGCCCTCTCTAAGCAGTTTATAGACTTGGTCTCTTGTCCCCAACAATCTGGGTCCTCATTTTACCCACCTCGGAAGGATGAAAGGCTGAGTCAACCTTGAGCCAGTCAGGATCGAATTCCTGGCAGTGGGCAGAATGCAGTACTGCATTCTAACCACTGTGCACCATGGATGGATGGATGGATGGATGGAAGGAAGGAAGGAAGGAAGGAAGGAAGGAAGGAAGGAAGGAAGGAATAGCAATAGCACTTGGACTTATATACCACTTCACAGTGCTTTGCAGCCCCCTCTAAGCGGTTTACAGAATCAGCCCATTTTCCCCCAACAATCTGGGTCCTCATTTTACCCATCTCAGAAGGATAAAAGGCTGAGTCAACCTTGAGCCAGTCAGGATCGAACTGCTGGCAGTCGGCAGAATTAGCCTGCAGTACTCCATTCTAACCACCGTGCCACCACGGCAAGAAGGATAAAGTACAGACACCGCTTGGGATACCTTTCAGCTACAATACCCATAATCTACGATGATTGGCCCCGGTGTTGGACAGTTGGGAGTTGGAGTCCACCAACATCTGGAAAGCTACGGGTTTGCCTCTTCTGACGTAAAAAAAAAGAGAGAGAGAGATTTTCTGGCTGCCCTTCTTGAATGCATTTATCCCAAAGGACCTGTGGTCCAAAATGGCTTCTTGATGTTGTGAAGAAGCGCCCATTTTCATATTCCTTCCAAAAAGGTAAACACCATGCTTGCGAAAAAGGGGAAGACTTTTTGATGGGGAAGAGTGTTTCAGCAGACCACTCAATATCCCTGTGAATTGTCAATAGGTCCCAGATAACTTAGAAATGAAGTGGCTCTCCTGACGTCTGAGAGAGAGGCAGACCATGGTTTCAGACTGAGCTAATGGAATCTGGAGCAGAAATGCAGCATCTCGGATGAACCCTCAAGGGTCCTTGAGTGGCTCAGACTGCTAATGCAGTCTGTTATTAACAGCAGCTGCCTGCAATTACTGCAGGTTCTAGTCCCACCAGGCCCAAGGTTGACTCAGCCTTCCATCCTTTATAAGGTAGGTAAAATGAGGACCCAGATTGTTGGGGGGGCAATAAGTTGACTTTGTATATAATATACAAATAGAATGAAGACTATTGCTAACATAGTGTAAGCCGCCCTGAGTCTTCGGAGAAGGGCGGGATATAAATGTAAATACATTTTTTTTAAAAACCCTGAAAGTTTTGAGCCTTTCCTTTTTTTTCTTTTTTTAAAAAATAATTTTATTTATGATTGTTTTTTTCTTTAAGTTTTTTTCATAAGTGCTTGGTGAACAGTGTTTTATCTGGGTCAATATACTTTTGCATGCAATTCTGATAATAATATTACCATTTAAGTATACATAGTCGTAATTTTTCAACGTCTAACATTTGTGTATACTGTATATCAATGGTAGTTAACCTGGTCCCTACCGCCCACTAGTCAGCGTTCCAGCTTTCATGGTGGGCGGTAGGGGTTTTGTCCGATACTGAAGCACTTTCCTTTTTTTAAATTTAATTGACTTTTTTTAAAAAAATCATAGCGTTATTTAAAAACATTTTCATTAGGTTTTCATAAAGTTCCCCGTGACAATTTAAATTTCTGAAAATATACTACTTGTATCGCCCGCGCATACGTTTAGTTCACATTACGTAAGTGAAACTAAATGGCACTATAGTTTCACAAACAAAAGAGCCTTGTCCCAGAATAGATCACGCATCTCCCCCCACACCACCCAGTTGTAACAGATAAGCAGAGCTGGTAGCCGGCGCCCCCCCTCAGACCCAATCCACGATGCGCGAGAAGCATGCGCAGATGATGATACACGGTGCATTGCTGTGCAACCGGTGGGCGGTTAGAAAATTTTACTACTAACAGAGATACAAAAGTGGGCGGTAGGTATAAAAAAGTTGACTACCCCTGCTGTATATAGTAATTATGATATGTTCTTTATATTTCAGTATAGATAATATTATTTTCCCAATTTCTATTTTCTACTTCTTTTTTCTAACTGAATAAAATAAGTGCCATATTAGAAAATATTCTATTTCTGTCCATCATCTCTTGTCCTTTTTAGAATTTCAACTCTTATTAACTTTTTGGTGAATCTTTCCTGCTTCTCCTCTGATACCTTGTAACTCCTTTTATCATGTTTATTTAATCTAAATATTTCCTCTGGCACAGCATCTATCTCTTGCTGTTGGATCCCTAGAGCACGCATCTGCAGTTCCCCCATCATTTTTAAGAGATCTTTCTCTTTATTCTCTTTTCTCTTTTGATTTTTTTAAAAAAATATTCTATTTGTTTTGAGCCTTTCCAAAGGTTGCTGCTGCAAAACTGCGAAAGTGCAATGATCAAGGGAAAAAAGGGATAATTACTAACGTGTAGGAGATCATCGAGTTAACTGTACTTAATTTGATTTAATTGAAATGAAATCGAAGAGAACCTTGCCTGAGCTCCGCTTAGGGCTTTCTCTGCTTATTAGACTGTCTCTTCATCACAACCCAAATAGTTCACATACTCTGTCTCTAAAATTGCAAATTTTCAGCAGAAGGACCAAAATCCCCTGAGCATACTTGTAAGTCAGGAGTTTCCAACCTCGTCAACTTTAAGACTTGTGTACTTCAACTCCCAGAATTCCCCAGCTAGTATTCTTGGAGTTGAAGTCCACAAGTCTTAAAATCGGCAAGTTTGCAAAGGCCTGTGATATAAGTGGTAGAAGCATTACTATGTGTTTCACAGCAGGTGAAACATCTCCTTCCATCCCTGGGAATTAATTAATTAATTCATTCATTCATTCATTCATTCATTTGCTCAGGACACTTATATAGCCAGCCTTCTCTCTAAAAGCAATCCTGGGCAGTGGACAATCAATCAAATAAAACCACTGATGCAAAAAAGCCATCGTTACGAAAATATAAAAAGTCATTATTAAAAAAGGAACAAAAAACCCCCCAAAATTTGAAAATATACAAACCATATGAAAAGTGTAAAAGATCTATGTACATCTATGGTTCCCTGAGATGTCAGGTTTGCTCCCAGGCTACCCCCCCCCCCCCACCACAGCCCTCTTGGCCCTGGGCTCCCTCTGATTTTCTAGCTTGCTTACCGTCCCTGTCCTAATGTTTTCTTTTATTTGTATCCTTTACATGTATTTATAATTATGTTTACACTTGTATCTGTCATAAAATACATGCTTGACAAAATAAATAAATAAATAAAAAAGTGAGCCATGGTGGCGCAGTGGTTAGAGTACAGTACTGCAGGCCACTTCTGCTGACTACCAGCTGCCTGCAATTCGGCAGTTCGAATCCCACCAGGCTCAAGGTTGACTCAGGCTTCCATCTTTCCGAGGTGGGTAAAATGAGGACCCAGATCATTGGAGGCAAGATGCTGACTTTGTAAACCACTTAGAGAGGGCTGTAAAGGACTGTGAAACTGGATATAAGTGCTATTACTCTTCCTTTTCCCCTTCCTTCCTTCCTTCCTTCCTTCCTTCCTTTCCTTCCTTCCTTCCTTCCTTCCTTCCTTCCTTCCTTCCTTCCTTCCTTCCTTCCTTCCTTCCATGGTGCAGAGTGGTTAGAATGCAGTATTGCAAGTAACTCTGCCGACAACCAGCAGTTCGATCCTGATCGCTTAAAGTTGATTCAGCCTTCCATCCTTCCGAGGTTGGTAAAATAAGGCTTTTGGGAGCGAAGTGCTGACTCTGTAAACCGCTTAGAGAGAGCTATAAAGCACTATAAAGCGGTATATAAGTCTAAGCGCTATTGCTATTGCCATAACTTGGCAGCAAAGAAGGAGAAAAACCATCTCGCACTGTATTACTCAGCTGCAAGGAAGAAGTCAGCAACGGCATTGTGTTTTGTCAACGGGCCCGCCAAATCATAACAGAGCCAAGTCAACATAGCACGGAGATAATGAAACCATTGCTCTGCATAATGGGCTTAAATGTTTGCTTGTTCCACTGTTAAGAACAGGTGCCCTTTAAAGCAATTTCTTCAGGAATCTGTAGGCCATCAATCACTCTGGTGAAAAGAGCAGGGACAGAGACAATGTTTAATTCATAGTCTGATAGAATCATTTCTGTATTATCTGTCTCTCGCTCTCATTTTTTTTTAAAGGCTCCGCATCTTATTGTGCTGCTGTTCGTGACATTCGGCTGTTTTTTCTGGAAGGATTACGGGGTGCCACATATCCAGATTTAGAGGAAGGAGAGGTAGGCGCCCACACAACTTCTTCCCAACTCCTGAAGCTGTTTAACCTGTTCTAGAATTGCACCACCACCACAACCACCACCGGGGGGGGGGGTTTCCAGGTGGCTCCTTTTAGTGACAACTTCCACGGGTCCACAACAAGGGAGATGGGAAGTGGAGACAACGTAGCGGTGCCCAAATAGAATTAACATTGTTATAGGAACAAGTGCGTCCTCAGCAAATCCGGGGTGGGGGATTGAGGGAATGCATTTCTACCTCTTGCTTGTCCTCTTATTTCCCTGATCTGATCAGTATGCCATTATTAAGAAAGACTAACCATACCAACCATGGTGCATGGATATAGGTAGTCCTCCACTTAGGACCACAATTGAGCCAGAATTCCTCAGCCAGAATTTTGGGCTCTCGACAGCATGATCACAATTATGGGTGTTTGCAGTGTCTCACAGCCATATGGCTCTGTTTTATGACGGTTTTGCCGAAAACCAGCATTTCTGATTTTTGGGCAAAACTATCGGTTTTCTTAATGACTGCCGTGTTCGTTTCCACATTTGCTCTATGGCTGCTTATGGCCGTAAAATTTAGCTTAACACCATAAAATTGTAACTCAGCAGTTTTACAATCGCTGTGACATACAAACAGGCTCCATTACGGTCATATGTCGAGGAGTATTTTTATAGCTAAAATAGGAAGCAAAGGCCCTTCTCCTCTGCACAGCTAGTTCCAACCCATGGGACATCTGTTTTCCCTCTTCTGTGGTCTAATTCACACATAGCTACTCCATATATCTCTGTCGCACACTGCACTAATATGTGAATCATTCCTTTCGTTTGAGTTTCTTGAGTAAGCCGCACAATCTGGCTGCCTTTCAAGCAACACATTAAGCCAAAAAACTAACCAACTTTATTAGGTTTTAAAGCAAAGCAGAACTAGCCGTTATGTAACTTGTTGGTTTTTGGTGTAAGGTGTGAGGTTAATTATAGCTTAAGCAATGAACTATAGGTTTTTATAAATGCAAGCGTACTACTATGTATAGAGCTTCACGGGGAGTTAGACTTCACCAGTGAGGCCAAGGCAGAACCTTCTGGTGAAGACGAACAGAACCTTGGAGAGCTCCAAGCAATATCTTAAAATAGAATAGAATAGGATAGGATAGAATAGAATAGAATAGAATAGAATAGAATAGAATTTTTTATTGGCCAAGTGTGATTGGACACACAAGGAATTTGTCTTTGGTGCATGTGCTCTCATTGTATATAAAAGAAAAGATACATTCGTCAAGAATCATAAATCAAAGAATCATAAGGTACAACACTTAATGATAGTCATAGGATACAAATAAGCAATCAAATCATACTAGGAAACAATATAAGTCGTAAGGATACAGCAAGAAGTTACAGTCATACAGTCATAAGTGGGAGGAGATGGGTGATAGGAGACAATGACAAGATTAATAGTAGTACAGACTTACTAAATAGTTTGACAGTGTTGAGGGAACTATTTGTTTAGCAGAGTGATGGCCTTTGGGAAAAAACTGTCTTTGTGTCTAGTTGTTCTGGTGTGCAGTGTTCTGTAGCGTCTTTTTGAGGGTAGAAGTTGAAACAGTTTATGTCCAGGATGTGAGTGGTCTGTAGATATTTTCACAGCCCTCTTTTTTGACTCGTGCAGTATACAGGTCCTCAATGGAAGGTAGGTTGGTAGCCACTGTTTTTTCTATTAAGACCAGAAAAATATTGTCTCCCCTTGCTCTAAAGCAAGAGTGTCAAACTTAAGTCCCGCGGGCCGCATCCAACCCGCAGGGTACTTAGATCTGGCTTGCAGGGCTGCCCTGGAAACAGCAAAGGACTGGCCCACAGTGCCTCTGCCAGCGAAAACAGAACTCGGTTTTCGCTGGCAGAGGGTTGCAGGAAGCCGTTGCAGTCTAAAACGGAGCTCGGGAGCCCATTTTCACTGGCAGATCTCTCGGGCCGCCACAAGCGCCCCCGACATGAGTGACGTCGAAGTAGCCACACCCACCCTGGCCATGCCCACCCCAGCCCCCTGAGGTCAAACACAACCCTAATGTGGCCCTCAATGAAAACAAGTTTGACACCCCTGCTCTAAAGCAACTATGGTGACTTTACAGCCCGTGGGACTTCAAATCCCAGAATTCCTGAGCCAGCATAGGATTCTGGGAGTTGAAGTCCACAGGTCGTAAAGGGGCCATAATTGCCCATCCTTGCCTTACAGCAACCTTACCTGACTTTGTGCTTCCCCCCCACACCACCCAAATGTTTTGGGGTTTCCGCACCCAGAATTTCAAGCTGCTTTAGAGCGGGCTACTCAAAGGCCAGCTAAACTTCTATATATTGTTAGGTATTGTTGTAACGTCATCTGTTCCACTGATCTTGCAGAGCGGTTGGAAGCCATAGATGCAGTGGGGTGTTTGTTCATTAAATCAGAAAGGATGCAAATTTACCTCTCAAGGCCTGTTAGGCAAATTAAAATGTTTTAATTTTAAAATGATAGGGCTAATGGAATTACTATATTTACGTTAGCATAAATGCAGGTTGGTCAGAGGGAAGCACTACCACCAATAAGGCGTTCCTACACCAGCCTTTCTCTTTCATTGAATGGCAATACGACGAGTTCTTGGTATCATCCTGATCGTTGAATTCAGTCCTGGTAGTTTTCTCTCTTTCTGTGCCCCACAATATAAGCAGTTCTCCTTTTTTTGATCCGTCTTACAGGTTGGATCAATCACAGAGGACACCGCAGCCCATTTTGGGATGCACAACAACCGCAGGCTTGTTAAAAGAGAAAGTAGTTTACTGGGCCCAAAGCAGCCACGAAATCTAGGTAAAGAGATGGTTAACTGGCTTATCATTACGGGTCTAATGTCAACCTTCCGATGGACGAACCCAACCAAAGCAAGCACTGTCTCTGTCTGTCTCTCTTTCTCTTTCTCTGTCGCTCCCTATCTCTGTGTGTGTGTGTGTGTCTCTGTCTCTCTGTCTGTCTGTCTCTCTTTCTCCCTGTCTCTGTCTCTCTGTCTCTCTCTCTCTCTGTCTCTCTCTCTCTGTATCTGTCTGCGCCTCTCCCTGTCTTTCTCTGTCTCTGTCTGTCTATCTCTCTTTCTCTCTCTCTTCCTATCTCTCTCTGTCTCTGTCTCTGTCTCTGTCTCTGTCTGTCTCTCTCTCTCTCTCTCTGTGCGTCTGTCTCTGTCTCTCTCCCTGTCTCTCTCTGTCTCTGTCTCTGTCTGTCTGTCTCTCTGCCTGTCTCTCTCTCTCTCTGTCTCTCTCTGTCTTTCTCTACGTGGGTCTCTCTCTCTCTGTCTCTCTTTCTCTTTTTCTGTCTCTCTCTCTCTCTCTCTCTGTCTCTGTCTCTCTCTCATCTCTCTCTCTGTCTCTCTCTCTGTGTGTCTCTCTGCCTCTCTCTGTCTTTCTCTATGTGGGTCTCTCTCTCTGTCTCTCTCTGTCTGTCTGTCTCTCTCTCTCTGTCTCTATCTCTATCTCTATCTCTGCCTCTCTCTGTCTGTGTCTCTCTGTCTTTCTCTATGTGGGTCTCTCTCTCTCTCTCTCTCTTCCTTCCCCCCCACTTTCCTGGGGTTATATAATAAAATGCAGTTTTAGAGATGCAGCACCTGACCAGCCCTTGCCAAAACAGGATTTATTTAGGACACAAAACTAAGACACACAAATAGTTTTCGGTGCAGTTGGCTGGAGAAACCAGCTGCGTGCGATGTTCTGAGTTATCTTTCTCTGCCAGGAGGTGGAGCAGTCGTTCACACAAGAACCCCTCTCATTGCGATCGGCTTGTTCCCACACCCCCTTTGCGTGCAAGCAAACTTGTACCCTAAGTGACAACATAACATGCTCCAAATGGAGCATTAAATTGAGTGCATGTTAGATTCCGGAAACATTTAGACAAAATGGATTGATGTGTTTCGTCTGTTGTAAACCCGCCCAGAGTCACTTAGGTGAGATAGGCGGCGTAGAAATTGAATAAATAAATAAATAAAATGTTCTTGTCTTTCTTGGAAGAATGGTACCTAATCCGTTGGCAAGTACAGGATTTTAATTCCAGTTACACATCTCTAAAATGGGAAGTCTGCCTTAAATGCTGAGAATATGTCGGTAGAAGCAGAAAAGGGTTTTTTCTAATCTTTCTTTGCAGTGCAGGCAGTCCTCGACTTACGACCCACCGTTGAGCCCGAAATGTACAGGAGACATGAGATTTGTGAATTTTGCCCCATTTTACGACCTTGCTTGCCAAGAGTCATTAAGTGAATCACTGCAGTTGTTACGTTAGTAACACGGTGGTTAAATGAATCCCCATTGACTTTGCTTGTCCCCAGAAGGTTGCAAAAGGGGATCACATGACCCTGGGAAGCTGCAACCGTCCTAAATGTGAGTCAGTTGTCAAGCATCCAAATGTAAATCGCAACGGTCGTTAAGTGTGAAAAATGGTCATAAGTCCCTTGTTTCGGTGCTGTTGCAACTTTGAACAGTCCCTTAACCAATGGTTGTAAGGCGAGAACTACCTGTATATCTTTTGTTGCAGGGCACGAGTGGACATAGCAACAGCATGTAGACTTATATACCGCTTCACAGTGCTTTACAGCCCTCTCTAAGTGGTTTACAGAGTCAGCCTATTTGCCCCCAACAATCTGGGTCCTCATTTTAATGACCTCAGAAGGACGGAAGGCTGAGTCAACCTTGAATCAGTCAGGATTGAATTCCAGACTGCAGGCAGAGTCAACCTGCAATACCTCATTCTAACCACTGTGCCACCACGACTCCTAATGCAACATCCAATGAACTACAGCAATAGCAGCAGCACTTAGACTCATATCCGCTTCACAAGGAAGGAAGGAAGGAAGGAAGGAAGGAAGGAAGGAAGGAAGGAAGGAAGGAAGGAAGGAAGGAAGGAAGGAAGGAAGGAAGGAAGGGAGGGAGGAAAATAGTGCTTAGACTTATATGCCACTTTACAGTACTTTTACAGCCCTTTCTAAGCGCTTTACACAATCAGCCTCTTGTCTCCAACAATCTGGGTCCTCATTTTACCCACCTTGGAAGGCTGGAGGGATGAGTCAACCTTGAGCCTGGTGAGATTCGATCTGCCAAATTGCAGGCAGCTGGCAACCAGCAGAAGTAGCCTGCAGTACTGCACTCTAACCACTGCGCCACCGTGGCTCACTTTTTTATTTATTTATTTTGTCATGCATGTATTTTATGACAGATACAAGTGTAAACATAATTATAAATACATGTAAAGGATACAAATAAAAGAAAACATTAGGACAGGGACGGTAAGCCTTCCTTCCTTCCTTCCTTCCTTCCTTCCTTCCTTCCTTCCTTCCTTCCTTCCTTCCTTCCTTCCTCCCTCCCTCCCTCCCTCCCTCTCTTAATCCTCTTTCTCATTCTCCTTCCTGGTAGTGCAGTGGTTAGAATGCAGTATTGCAGGCTAACTCTGACAACTGCCAGCAGTTCGATCCTGACCGGCTCAAGGTTGGACTCAGCCTTCCATCCTTCCGAGGTTAAGTAAACAGGATGCTATCACTATTGCTAATTCCACTTTTTCTTCCTCCCTCTCTTAGAAAAACCAGACTTAGCAGCTCTGTACCAGACCACCTTCCGGAAGCCGCTCATCAAGGGGCTGGACAGCTACCACCCTACTTGGCGTTGCTGGAACAATTGATGAGTGCAGGATTCCTGTTGACAGGGGCACACACCTCGCGATGATGGATGAGCCGCAGGCCAGCAGTGTCTCTAAAATCTTGAGCACCACCAAGAAGGAAAAATCCATCATGGCACGTCAGTCCTGCAGAAGCTGCCTTACCCATCGCATTTCGGCCTTCTCTCAAGGGCTTTTTTTTTCTTTTAACCCAGCTTCATTCCACCTTAACCTCGGATGGAAACGCAACATCCTTAGAGGGCGGGTACCTGTCAGAGGAGGCCTGATTTAAGAATGGGATGGGAGGCCTTCGCTCCCAATTCTGTATACTTGTTGTGTCTCGTCCGATCTCGCCGCAGCCGGGGCCTTCTTATCTGCTTCCGAACACGGAGGAATGTCCTAGTATGCCTCCCGGCCCCAGCCCTGGCTCCATGCCCAGACAGGCTGAAGAGGAGGAAGTATCTCCAGCCCCCAGCTCTGGCTCCATGCCCAGGCAAACGGAGCAACTAGACCCCTCCCCCTCCTCCACAGCATGTGAGCCTGAGGGAGGTCTATTACCAACAGCTGCCGACTGGAGTGACCCTCGCGTCAGAAGACTTGATAGGCGGAGGCAACAGAAGGAAGGGAGGGGCAGGCCTGGATAAGTGCTGAGTCATGGAGCCACACCCCATGGCCTATATAAAGGACCTGCTTTCTGGCATTCTCTGAGTCAGGCAAAGTCTAAACATATCTTGCTGAAGTCACTTTCTGGTCTCCTGCCTGCCCTGAGGACTTTGCTAGGACTTTGGCAGAGCTGCGGAGGCACGCCTGATTCGGATTTCCCTGACCCGGCCGTCAGCGGAGGAGTGGGACACAACAATACTTTCCGTATTTCCCCCATTAGGAAACATGCTGGCTGTCATGTCCCCCTCCCCCTCCGACGACCGGGTCAAGGAAGTCCGTATCAAACATGGCCACGAAGCCCCTGCAGCTTGCCAAATTCCTTCAAGGTTTATCAGGGCAGGCAGGAGTCCAAGTTGTGACTTCAGCGATAGAGTCCGATATCAGCAAACCAGATGAGACTTTGCTTGACTCAAGGTTGGAATGCCACAAGCAGGTCCTTTATATAGGCTGTGGGGTGTGGCTCCATGACTCAGCATTTATCCAGGCCTGCCCCTCCCTTCCTTCTGTTGGCGTCGCCTCTCAGATCTCCGGAAGCGAGGATCCTCCCACTTTGAATTGTCTTCTGCTGTTTGGGAAAGAGAGGGGTCAGAAGGAGTAGGGCCGAGTAATTCCAATCTGTGGCTGACTTCCTCTGATGGCTGAGCCAAAGGAACACACACCGTATGAGTGAGGTTTTTTTGTTCATTCCTGGAATACTCTCTGGGCATGGGGCCAGGGCTGGGGGCTGGAGGCATGACAGGCCGTTCATCTTCATTATCAGACTCGGAGTCTGATAACAGGCCCAGTTGGAGACGGGAGGGGCCCGGCTGAGGAGAGGAGGGAGGACGAGTCACAACACTGGCATTTACAGGTAGTCCTCGGGTTACAACCCAATGGAGCCTGAAATTTCTGTCGTTAAGCGAGACATTTGTGGTGTAGGACCGTAATGGGCAGGCTCCTTTATGGTCCTAACCAATGGTGGGATTCCACCGGTGTAATAGCCGGTTCACTGAGTGCGCACTTAGCACACACTTCGCACACACTTCGCACATGCTTTGCACACACAGCACTAAAAACAGCTGATGCGCGGCAATCCGCTCTGCCGTGCCTATCAGCTGGGCTTCAAATGAACGAAATAAAGGTAGCTATAGCGCAGGGGCGGGCAGGCGGGTGCAGCTGATGGTCGGGATGAATCGGTTCGCTGTCAGCTGATCGTCGGAGCAACCGGTTCGCCCCAACCGGACCGAATAGGTTGAATTCCACCCCTGGTCCTAACTTGAGCCCTCCCTGTGCAACAGGACTCTAGCAAGCACTGGCAACCAGATTCCCCCTTTTTTTTTTTTTTTTACGGTCTTCGCCTCGTGCAAATGGAGGAGGATAAAAACCCAAAGCAGAGGAGCTCTTAAGTCGAGAGTAATAAACACTACACGAGAATTTGAACAGCGTGTTGGGGGGGCGTGTTTCTTGCACAAGGAATGTCCGTGGGGGCTTCATCGCCATTCCCAATGTGGCTGCTGCCACGGAGGTGGCAAGCTGCAGCATACCAATTGAGCAGAAACAAAGGATGGGGAAGCCTCCTTCCTTTCTCTTCAGATCTTCAGGATGGTTTCTGCCAAGCGCCAGCCCCTGTTTATCTTTTGCCTTTCTTTATTGGAGCAGGTGGGCGTGCTGCACCTTTTAAGAAAGCACCTTAGGCTTTTTTAAAATCTGAAATCCGGGGGCTTCTTTGGCATTAAAGAGGATGCTGGAAGTTTTACATTTTTAAAAATAAACTCGACATATGATGACGATGATGATGATGATGGGTGGAGCAAGGAAGGCTGGTAGTGAAACGATAGGCACCCCACTTTTAATTGGGAAGAATTTTGATTTAATCTTTGGCCAGTTCAGAAACGAGACACCGACTAGAAACAATTGGAGCAACGTTGCTTTCCTACAAAGAGCCCAAGAGCCGTTGCTGCTCTTTTAAGCCTTAGGGGAGGGGCCTTACTCCTGAATAGTCCTTTTTGCTTTAGCTGCTCTTGCCTTCTGGCAGCTCTTTGCATGCATGCACTAGGAACAAGCTCCTCCTGTTCCTCTGCCTTTCTGCTGTCTGCCTCTGGAGGCTCCGGAGTCCACGCATCCCTCCCAGATGGCCCTGGCCCCATCTCTGCCTCCGATGCAGAATCCTCATCCGGGCCTTCCCCTGACTCCAGGACTGGCCCATTGTCCTCCCCAGCCTCCTCACTGTCCGACTCTGCTGCTAGCTCTGTGGGCTGCTGGTGGACCACAACACTTCCTTACATGGGTCCAAAAAGGCCATAAATATTCAGCCATCCTGTTAGCTATGGGAATGTTGTGGCCTGTCAGTGGCCGGCCCCTCCAGCAACTGAATCAGAGGAGGAGGAGGAGGCGTGGGAGTCAGGGTCAGCATCAAGGCAACCTGAGAGCTCCGAGGGGGAAGAGGGAATGGAGCTGGCAGAAAGAGAGAGAGAGAGAGGCGAAGCCTGGGCTGTCCGTCAGCCCTCAGATGGACAGTCAACAGCCCCCAGGTCTGGAGGTGGCTGATGAGGAAGAGGAGGAACAGCTGGGTCCAGTGCCTGACGCGAGGATTTTCAGAAGGCAGAGGAGAGGAGAGCAGTGGAAATATATGGGCCGGTCCTTAGGACAGAAGAGCCACTGCTGCTAGCAAAGCCCCACCCTAGCTCTGGGGATAAAAGGCAAGGGGTGGAGATGAATAGATGTGGTGGATAGACTTGTTAGCCTGCGCTGAGAGAGAAACTTTTTGCTGGGGCTGCTGGCACTCTTAATAAAGAAATATTTGAGTTAACTTCAGAGGGTTTTTTGTGTTTGGGGAGCTGGGTCAGAACAGGGACCGATCGGCTGGAGACCAGCAGAGCCACTGCCGAACGAAGGATGGATGGATGGATAAGGGATGCCGGGCGCTACTGCTGAACGAAACGCTTCTTTTCTCTGATCTTTGGTAGTAATGAAACCAGTCTCCTTCTCTACAATCACAGCAAAACCTGGAAAGATGCCCAGAGAAGCCAACGATCCTGCCGGTACCGAGGATACATTACGGCAGCTATAAAATGCTCTTTCGCTGGCTTGGAACAACGCCTGCTCAAATGAACCTTCCGACTCTGCGCCGTTTCTGAGAAGCTGGCTGGCTGCTTTCCCCACCACACTGGTCCAGACGGGTGGCAATGGGGCCAGGGCTCAGCACAGGAGAACGTGTGGGGTCGCAGGCAGAAGAGGAAAGGGTCGATCCCCCGGCTTCCATGGGTTAAACCTGGGAAAGAATCATTCTGCGGTAAGGGAGCCCAAGGTTTTGACTCACTGCAAGAGGTCCTGTTCATTTTGCGACTGTTCGAAGTTACGACGGTGCTGAGAAATATGCCGTTGCTCATGCACGACCGTTGCGGCGTTCCTGTGGTCACGTGATCGAAATTCAGACACTTGGCAACTGGTGTCATATTTATGATGGCTGCAGCATCCCCAGAGGTCATGTGACCCCCCCTTTTGTGGCCTTCTGACAAGCAAAAAGTCCATGGGGAAGCCAGATTCATTTAACAACCTCGATTCACTTAACAACGGCAGTGATTCGCTTAACAGCGGTGGCAAGAAAAGTCATAAAATGGAGCAAACTCACGTAACAAAATTCTGCCCCGTACAATGGGGCAGTCTCACTTAACAAATGTTTCACTTAGAGCCATAAATTTTGGGCTCCGTTGTGGTCATAACTCGAGGACTGCCTGTATCCCAAGGTTCCTGAGCCTTAACGACTTTATTTTATTTATTTTATTTTATTTATCAAACTTATATACCGCACCATCTCCCGTAGGACTCAGGGCGGTACACAGGCATATTAAAACAATATAAAAAACAATATAATAAATAAACATTAAAACCCAGTTAAAACTAAATATTATCAAAGCCTGATCACTAAAACAGTAAAAACCAGTAAAACCCCCATTAAAATTTAGCTAAAACATTTTGTTCTTAGGCTAGTCCCGCACGCTGAAATAATAGAGTCTTCAGTTCACGTCAGAAGGTCCGGAGGTCAGGGAGTTGTCGTAATCCCGGAGGAAGCTCGTTCCACAGGGCTGGTGCCGCCACAGAGAAGGCCCTCCCCCTGGGGACAGCCAACCTACATTGTTTGGTCGACGGCACCCTGAGGAGGGCCACTCTGTGGGAGCGCGGTCTCGAAGGTATCCCGGTCCTAAGCCATGGAGCACTTTAAAGATGGTAACCAAAACCTTGAATTGCACCCGGAAGACTACCGGTAGCCAGTGACTTTAAGCTGTGTGGACCTCAACTTCCAGAGTTAGGAAGAAATTAAATGGGGAGTGGGAGAGACGGTGGGCTCAATGCTGAGACTCTCCCAGCTACAGGTTAGTTCTCGACTTACAACCCTTCATTTAGTGACCGTACAATGTTACAACAACAATGAAAACTGTTCACCCTTAACCACTGTTGCAGCATGCCCGTGGTCGCATGATCAAAATTCAGAGGCTTGGCAACTGGCAGGTACTTACGACTGTTGCAATGACCCGGAGATCACGTGGTCTCCTTTTGCGACCTTCTAACAAGCAAATTCACTTGGGGAAGCCAGATTCACTTAACAACCCTGTGACTAACTTAATGACTGCAGTGATTCTCTTAACAACCGTGGCAAGAAAGGTTGTAAAATGGGGCAAAGCTCACTTAACAACGGTGCTCACCTTGCAACCGAAATTGTGGGCTCAGTTGTGGTTGTAACTCGAGGACTATCTGTATTTATTTGCATTTATATCCCGCCCTTCTCCGAAGACTCAGGGCAGCTTACACTATGTCAAGCAATAGTCTTCATTCTATTTGTATATTTATATACAAAGTCAACTTATTGCCCCCAACAATCTGGGTCCTCATTTTACCTACCTTATAAAGGATGGAAGGCTGAGTCAACCTTGGGCCTGGTGGGACTAGAACCTCCAATAATTGCAAGCAGCTGCTGTTAATAACAGACTGCATTAGCCTGTTGAGCCACCAGAGGATTTATGACGGTGGCACTGTCCCGGGGTCATGTGATCACCATTGTAACCTTCCCAGCCAGTTTCTGACATGCAATGGGAATGGGAGGAAGCTCGATTCACTTAATGGCCGCATGATTCACTTAACAACTGCAGCAATTTGCTTAACAACTGTGGCAAAAAGCTCATAACATGGAGCAAAGCTGACTTAACCCCTGTTTTGCTTAGCCGTGGAAATCAACTCCATCCAGCCCATCAGAAAGCTACAGAAGCTACAGAATATTATATAGTATGGAATAAATTGTATAATTGGACAGAAATTAGAAATGGTAAATGACGAAAAAGGGGAAAAGGTCACACACCCAAAAAAAGGGGTAGAGCATGAAAGAAAATATATTGTTATAATGACAGGTATGATGGAAGATATATAGAAATAAGGGATAATGGAACAAAAAGATAAGTATAATTAAAGAAAACGAGAGGGGAAAATGTAAATAATAGAGGATTACCGACACGAAGCTGATGTAAAGAAAGAGTATATGTTTTATGTTAGTGTTTGTTATGTCTTGTTGTTTTTTTGAAAAATAAGTATTTAAATACTAAAAAAAAGTGGGGGGGAAGAAAAAGAAAGCTGAATATATTTGAATGGATTTGATCCGATTCTTTCCAGGCAGAAATTTTCCCATCTGGGATGACAGGGAGTTAGTTTTTAAGGGTGTCATTTTGCACCAGTGGCAGCTGCTTAAAGGTGCACCTGTGGAGCGGAGCACCGATGTGCACCAGGCTAGTAGATTCAGCACCAGTTGCATGTTCCCCTGGCAACCATCCAGGGCCACCCAGCTGGAAATCTGCAGGAAAAACACAAGCGGGAATTTCACCTGGCAACTGTGTTCGGGGAGATTCTCCCCCCCTTTGCAAAGACGGTGGGGGGGTGGTGGTAGTCCCACACTCAGAGAGGGGACCTGGCAGGCTTTCCTCCATTCCTTCCAGAACCAAAAAGAGACTTTCTGGAACGGAACGGGGCAAGTGGCCACGGCCAACTCCCCATGTCCGACTTCCCATGGCCAAGTCTTAAAGTGGCCAAGGTCGGACACCAGGGATGAAATGCTCCTGGTTCAGACCGGATTGGATAATTCGGTACCGATGGCAGGAGGTGGTTTGGAGAACCGGTAGCAAAAATCCCTGCCCACCCCGTATATGCCCAGCTGAGCCACGCGATCATAGAGCCTTTTTTTTTTTTTTGGTACTTTTAAAAGCATTTTTTTTACAACCTCTTTGGCCGAAGAGGTTGTAAAAAAATGCTTTTAAAAGGTAAAAAAAAAAAAGAGACTCTGACGATCTCAGCTGAGCTGCACGATCATCAGAGCCTTTTCATCAGAGCCTTTTTTTTTAACATTTAAAGGCATTTTTTACAACCTTTTTGTAAAAAAATGCTTTTAAAAGTAAAAAACAAGATCACACGCCACAGCTGATCACACCTCCCCGCCCCCGTGCGCTGTTCTATTTACTCCATGCCTCCAGTGAACCGGTAGTAAACCGGTTCAGATTTCACCACTGTCGGATACCCCTGGTTTTGCAATATCAGCCCAATCATTCTGGCCTTTCCTTCCCAGGCCAGTCTTACATTTTTCCTTCTCTTGCAGTGGTCTCAGCGCCTCAAGGGCTCCTGCTTGGTGCTTGCAGCTGAACGGGACAATGCGGTGGTTTCCTTCCCCACCTTCCTAAGCAGGTAAGTAAGACAGGTGAGGTGTCTTCTATGCTCTTTGGCTACTCCTCTCAAGACATTCCCTCCCCTTGAAGAAACCAGTGGGGTAGATTAGAAGGTGGTCCATGAAGTGTGAAAACAACCGCTATGTCAGTCCCGTAAGGTCAATCGAACTGGGCAACCAATGCAGTGGTGAAATTCATTTTTTTTTTACTACCAGTTCTATGGGCGTGGCTTGGTGGGCGTGGCTTGGTGGGCGTGGCAGGGGAAGGATACTGCAAAATCTCCATTCCCACCCCACTCCAGGGGAAGGATACTGCAAAATCTCCATTCCCACCCCACTCCAGGGGAAGGATATTGCAAAATCTCCATTCCCGCCCCACTCTGGGGCCATCCAGAGGTGGTATTTGCCAGTTCTCTGAACTACTCAAAATTTCCGCTACCGGTTCTCCAGAACCTGTCAATGG
Source organism: Ahaetulla prasina (assembly GCF_028640845.1). Classification (NCBI taxonomy): domain Eukaryota; kingdom Metazoa; phylum Chordata; class Lepidosauria; order Squamata; family Colubridae; genus Ahaetulla; species Ahaetulla prasina. Next base: position 11,828,956 of record NC_080552.1, read on the forward strand.
TGAAAAAAGTCAGGTTTTACATTTAGGCAAGAAAAGCAAAATGCACAGGTACCGTATATGTGGTACCTTGCTCAATAGCAGTAACTATGAGAGGGATCTTGAAGTCCTAGTGGACAACCATTTAAATAGGAGCCAGCCATGTGCAGCAGCTGCCAAAAAAGCCAACATAGTTCTAGACTGCATCAACAGAGGGATAGAATCAAGATCATGTGAAGTGTTACAACCGCTTTATAAGGCCTTGGTAAGGCCACATTTGGAATATGGCATTCAGTTTCGGTTGCCACAATGTAAAAAAGATGTGGAGACTCTAGAAAGAGTGGAGAGAAGAGCAACAAAGATGATCAGGGGACTGGAGGCTAAAACATATGAAGAACAGTTGCAGGAACTGGGTATGTCTAGTTTAATGAAAAGAAGGAATAGGGGAGACATGATAGCAGTCTTCCAATATCTCAGGGGCTGCCACAAAGAAGATTCTCCAAAGCACCTATTCCTATTCCTATTCCTATTCCCATCCCATCCCATCCTATCCATTCCTATTCCTTTCTTATCTTATCTTATCTTATCTTATCTTATCTTATCTTATCTTATCCTATCCTATCTTATCCTATCCTATTCTATCCTATCCTATCCTATCCTATCCTATCCCTAGCCTAGCCTAGCCTAGCCTATCCATTCCTATTCCTATTCCTATTCCTATTCCTATCCTTATCCTTATCCTTATCCTTATCCTTATCCTTATCCTTATCCTTATCCTTATCCTTATCCTTATCCTTATCCTTATCCTATCCTATCCTATCCTATCCCTAGCCTAGCCTAGCCTAGCCTAGCCTAGCCATTCCTATTCCTATCCTTATCCTTATCCTTATCCCATCCCATCCCATCCTATCCTATCCTATCCTATCCTATCCTATCCCTAGCCTAGCCTAGCCCTAGCCTAGCCTAGCCTATCCATTCCTATTCCTATCCTTATCCTTATCCTTATCCTTATCCTTATCCTTATTCTTATCCTATCCTATCCTATCCTATTCTACTCTACTCTACTCCTTATTCTATTCTATTCTAGTCTAGTCTAGTCTATTCTATTCTTAACTAGCCAGAGAGAAGCCCTTCCCTCTCCCCCCTTCTTCATCTACTCCCTTCATTTACTCCCTAAATTCCAACAAAGGCTCTCGGTCTCCAGAGCCAGTTGTATCTTGAGAAGAGGATGCAACACCTACACAATAAAAGCCTCTTTCAAGGACAGTGGGAGGAGGCCTCCCAGGTGCCGAGATGACCATGTTGGTTGCATAGCTACAGGGATTTCAAACAAGGCAGGGACGAACTCCCACTGAATAGCCCTTTGGCTCAGCCAAGCGCTTCTTTAAAGCAAAAACAAAACAAAACAAAACAAAACAAAAAAAACACCTCACCCTGGGGGTTTTTGCTGTGAAAAATCTCTCTGTCGAAGGCCAGGCTGGATCCAGCCTCTTCTGAAAAGCCAATTTCTAAAGCGAATTCTCTTTCGCCAAAATGAAGGAGAACCGGGAACGAAGTCCAGGATGGATTCATAATGCCCCCACCTTGCTGCTGTGCAATTCCTCTCTCGTCTTTCTGCATTGCTACCTTGTTTCCCCGAAAATAAGGCCCAAGCGGAAAATAAGCCCATGCGTGATTTTTTTTCAGGATGTTCGTAATATAAGCCCTACCCCCCAAAATAAGCCCCAGTTAAGATCGTTAACCAGACGGAGGCATTTAGTACTGTATTCCCTCCCCCAAAATAAGACCTAACTGGAAAATAAGCCATAATGCCTCTTTTGGAGGAAAAATTAATATAAGACCGGGCCTTATTTTCAGGGGAAACACGGTATTTCTCAAATCGGGCAGCAGAACCTAAGCAGAACTGCTTAGAACAGGGGGTTCTAAGGTTTCATTGAGGGCTGCATCAGGGCTGTGTTTAACCTCAAGGGCCGGGGTGTGTGGCCAGGGGGACGTGGCCAGTTTGGCGTCACTCATGTCGTGGGCCTAAGCACTCTGCCAGCGAAAATGGGCTCCCGAGCTCTGTTTTTGGTTGGCAACCCCTCTGCCAGCCTCTGCCAACTGTGCACGGCCCCCCCAAGCTCCCTTTTCGTTGGCAGAGGCACTGCAGGCCAGTTCTTCACTGTTTCCAGGGCGGCCCCGTGGGCCAGATCTAAGCACCCCGTGGGCCGGATCTGGTCCCCGGGCCTTGAGTTTAATACCCCTGGCTTAGAAGAACTTCAACGTATCTTTCAAGGTTTCTGGAACTTGACACATCGCTATAAAATAGAAGCCTGTCCAACAGTCTGAAACAACTTCCATCCCGAGAAGACCTTACAGAGCTGCTGGCTCCTGTGAAGTTGTAAGCAAGAAATATTTTGTCAGAGTATATTCGTGAACTAGAAAAGGGCATAGCAACAGGTCAGCCAATGAGGGCTGCTTGGTAACTGAAACACAGTATTTGTTTGTATGGGGCCATAAGAGACAGTTTGGAATCTGGGCGTGGCTTAGACTTGCTGAACTGTATATAAGAGTTGGTTTGGCCTCTGCAATGTTAGCCTCTGCACAATATATTAGCCTCTGTATCTCTCTAGTCTGTAATGACTTGCTTCTATGAATATTATTTCTGTGTTCCTGATATTGTATGCTGAATTCTGCTGTTTGGTATTGTATATAAAGAAGTTTCTGATATATAATTTGAACCTTGCTTAAAGTTCATTTAATTGTGTCTGATTGTGTGTGCTGCAACAAACTCTTGACGTCTTTCCATTCACAAAATATACAAAACCAAGATTCCAAGGGTAGATACAAAGGTATTGGAGCTTCCTCTTCAGGATCTGGCCTTCTAAAGAGCAGTCAGGATTGATCTCCTCTAGGACTGACCGGTTGGATCACCTTTATAGTCCAAGGGACTCGCAGGAGTCTTCTCTAGCACCAGAGTTCAAAGGCCTCAATTCTTTGGCACTCAGCCTTCCTGTCGTGTCCCACTCCTCCGCTGACGGCCGGGTCAGGGAAATCCGAATCAGGCTTACCTCTGCAGCTCTGCCCAAAGTCCTAGCAAAGTTCTCAGAGCAGGCAGGAGACCAGAAAGTGACTTCAGCAAGATAAGTTCGACTTTGCCTGACTCAGAGACTGCCAGAAAGCAGATCCTTTATATAGGCCATGGGGTGTGGCTCCATGACTCAGCACTCATTAAGGCCTGCCCCTCCCTTCCTTCTGTTGCCTCCGCCTATCCAGTCTTCTGATGCGAGGGTCACTCCAATCAGCAGCTGTTGGAAATAAACTTTCCTCAGGCTCACATGCTGTGGAGGAGGGGGAGGGGTCTAGCTGCTCCGTTTGCCTGGGCATGGAGCCAGGGCTGGGGCCGGGAGGTGCTCCCTCCTCTGCAGCCTGCTTGGGCATGGAGCCAGGGCTGGGACCGGGAGGTGCCCCCTCCTCTTCAGCTTGTCTGGGCATGGAGCCAGGACTGGAGCCGGGAGGCATACATTCCTCCATGTTCGGGAGCAGATAAGAAGGCCCCGGCTGCTGTGAGAGCGGGCAAGACACAACACTTCCTTATGGTCCAACTTTCAGAGCCATCCATTGCAACTGGGAAAACCATAGCCATGACTATACTCACTTTTGTTGGCAGTGTGATGTCTCTGCTTTTTAGTATGCTGTCTAGATTTGCCATAGCTTCCCTCCCCAGCTTCTTCCCCTAGAAGACAACGGAGGTCGCCATTTAGAGTTTGGCCTACTTTCCTTCTTTCCTGGAATTGAAGGGTCATCCCCACTCCAGTATAGAGACGAGAGAGTCCCTGGAGTGAAACCGATATAAAGAGAAGATGCTTGTTGTTCAGCCTCAGTGGTGTTCACATGAAAAGCTAAACCACAGGTGTAAATCATTGATGCCTGTCGTTTGAAAAAAAAAAAAATCAATCGGTGACAAACTTGCAACATGAAGTTCTACACAAAGTGGGTCATTTATTTGGTTGTGGCTTGTTGCTTCCGTGTGTTGTACAAACCCTCATCACCATAGTCTCTACGTGACTGTCGGCAGTTTTTGATGTTAGGAAGATGGAACAAATTGAGGCGCCGTTTGAACCTAGACACCCAGTAGATTCAAAAACAACATGTGCTCCTAAGACAAAACAGCCACTTAACAGAATGGGGATTTTCAGCCTTCCTATTTTTCCCTTTTAACCGCTTCTTCGTTTTTCACACCCAGGCCAAGGAGCTTCTCTGCTGCCTTTTCGACTTCCTGACTTGTGAAAGCATCCACCAGATTGAAAACCCAGCACCCTAACCTCAGATCCTCTTAGGTGTGTACTGTGAGCCTGCCAAGATCCACTTGCTTTCTCCTATAATGGCACAAAAGCCTTATTCCCCCATCTCCAGGGAGGGGGAAAAAAATCTAAATTAATGAGCATCACAAACGCTGTTCTGACCAAAGCTTCCCAAGAGCATGAAGCAGACTCCTTGTCCCGACAAAAAACCCTTTTTATTAAGTTACTGTGAATTCCTCTCATTCACATCCGGCAAAGTTTTTAAGAGAGAATTTACAGTCACAGACCTCATCTGGCTTGGAGAGCTGCCAAAACTTGGCAAGGAATCTCAGAGAGCCAATTAAGTGAACTAATTGTCTCCTACAAACCCCACTCCCCTTTCGCTCCTCTTTATTCCCTATAGGAGGGGCCATTCACCGTCCACCTGTGGCTTTACTCCTGAGTCGACCCTTGTTCCTTAACTCCTGGCAGCTCTGCGCATGCGCACACCGGGAACAGGCTCCAGCCGTTCTTCTGCCCCACTGATGTCCGACTCCGAAGGCAGCTGACAACTGTCAGACGGCCCTGGCCCCCTCTCTGCCTCCGATGCAGAGCCCTCATCAGAGCCTTCCCCACACCCCAGGACTGGCCCATGATCCTCCCCAATCCCCTCACTGTCTAAGTCTGCCGCCAGCTCCACCGGCCACTGGCAGGCCACAACAAACACTTTCATTCAGTGGTCAAGCATGGAGTTTCCTTTCCTCTTGAAAACTTCTGTTTTGGAGGGGAACTGAATCTGGAACGGGGTTAGTTGTTAGAAAAGTCATGGCAACTATTGAATGGAGCTACACTGAGAGAAGGCTTCATCAATGGAATAGCTTGCCTCTTGGAGTTGTGAGTGCTCCATCACTACAGCTCTTCAAAAATAAACTGGATAACCATTGGATCGGAATGGTATCAGGTCTCCTGCCTTGAGTGGAGGGTTGGACTAGAAGACCTCCGAGGTCCCTTCCATCCTTAGTGTTCTGTATTCTACATTTCACCACCTAGGACACTAATTCAGGATCAGCAAGTCTAGGAGGTTTGCTGTTGGTGGAATGAATGGGAGGGTTTTAAAATATTAGCTGTGTTTCCCAGCACGCTTTCCTCTAGCCAAGATTTAATAAATTAACCTGAGTTTAGACTGTCTCCGCTGGCTCGGCTAGGATGATACAAGCACCCACAAATTACGGGGAAAAGATGTTGAGACTTTAGAAAGAGTGCAGAGAAGAGCAACAAAGATGCTTAAGGGACTGGAGGCTAAAACATATGAAGAACGGTTGCTAGAATTGGGTGTGTTTAGTGTGATGAAAAGAAGAACCAAGGGTGACATGATAGCAGTGTTCCAATATCTAAAGGGTTGCCACAAAGAAGAAGGAGTCAAGCTATTCTCCAAAGGCAGGACAAGAAGCAATGGGTGGAAACTAATCAAGAAGAGATCCAACCTAGAACTAAGGAGAAATTTTCTCACAGTGAGAACAATTAACCAGTGGAAAAACTTTCTTCCAGAAGTTGTAGATGCTCCATCACTGGAGGTTTGCCAGAAGAGACTGGATAGTCCTTTGTCTGGAATGATATAGGGCAGTAGCCCCCAACCTATTGGGCAGCAGGGACTGGTTACATGGAGAGTGATTTTTCTGTGGACCGTGTGTGTGTGTGCGAGTGTGATTTTGCGCACTGCCTACATCCCACCCCTGCACAGATGGGGCTTCACTCATTTGTGTTGCTTAGTTCCTGGTGATCCACAGAGACGGCTACCAATCTGCTGCCCAGAGGTTGAAGACACATGGTATAGGGTCTCCTGCTTGAGCAGGGAGTTGGACTAGAAGACCTCCAAGGTCCCTTCCGAGTCTGTTATTCTGTTAAATGACCAACCAGGTTTTTCACAAGCCCTTTGGCCAAAGCCAATCTTCACCTTTGACCAATCGAAGATCGAAACAAAAAAACGATGGAGTTTTTGTTTCAATCTTCACTGTAGTCTCTGCCTACCTACCTTACTCTGGATATATCACAGGGCCCCAGGCCTGAAAACACAGGATAGGGATTGCTGGCCAATAAAATCAAGATAATATTGCTCATTAAGATGAATTCTAGGAGTTGAAACCCACACGTTTTAAAGTTGCCAAGCTTGACAAACACTAATCAAAATCAACTTGAAGGAGACTATTTTTAGTGTATGACTTAGTTTTGATAGATCCTCTACACAACAGCAATGTTAAGATTAATTAAAAACTTCCTTAGAGCCTTTGTTCCCGACAACTGTTTCTTCCTTCTGGGATATTAAGGACAAAGGTTTCCACTCCAGATATTGCACTACCCCCAAAAAATCCAAAAAAACCCATGCAAAGTGATTCCTGTTGCTTTAAAATGTTTGATGTGCAAAAAAATTACCAGCTGAGACTTCAGCATAATACTTCTTGTTTCCACCTGTAGGGAAAGCATTAGACACTCTCAAACTATGGGCCTAAACTAGTCTGTTCATTGATAAGTGCCTGGTTTGCTTCCTCTCTCTTTTAAAATATAGGTTTGTTGTTGTTTTTCACAACTGTTGTAATCTGGCCATAAACAGGAAGTTTTCAAATCCAGAGACGGCAAAGTTGAAAGGATGGCTGAAGAAGACAGGAGAGTGCCATCTTTAGAAGGAGCTTCAAATGGAAACAGGTGGGGTTTTTTTGCATATTGGGCTAAACCGTGGTTTGTTTAAACGTAGTTAGTTGAATGAAGCACAATTGACAAGAGTTTACCTCTGCACTGTCAGTTTCAATGCTGCCTGTAAATCTGCTTCTGATCACGATTGGTGAAATTTGGCAGCAGGATTTTGTACTATCTTGAAAGAAGAAAACGGCAAACAAACTTTATTATATCCTTTAGCAAAGTCCACCTCTGCCTCCATAAAAAAGAGGGGGGGGAGATTTCTGCAGACTGTGGGTATGGTTTGTACTTGTGTGTGTGTCTACACGTTCTCCTGACCACACAATTTTCATTGCAGTCCCCTTGACATGCAGACAAGTTAGCCACATATAGTTCACAAACTATTTAAGGGGCCCTAGTGGACAATCATTTAAATATGAGCCAGCAGTGTTGCAGCAGCTGCCAAAAAAGCCAACACAGTTCTAGGCTGCATCAACAGAGGGATAGAATCAAGATCACGTGAAGGGTTAATACCACTTTATAATGCCTTGGTAAGGCCATACGTGGAATACTGCATCCAGTTTTGGTTGCCACAATGTAAAAAAGATGTGGAGACTCTAGAAAGAGTGCAGAGAAGAGCAACTAAGATGATTAGAGGACTGGAGGCTAACACATATAAAGAATGGTTACTGGAACTATGTCCAGTTTAATGAAAAGAAGGACCAGGGGTGACATGATAGCAGTCTTCCAATATCTCAGGGGCTGCCACAAAGAAGAGGGAGTCAAGCTCTTCTCCAAAGCACCTGAAGGCAGGACAAGAAGCAATGGGTGGAAACTCCTCAAGGAGAGAAGCAACTTAGAACTAAGGAGGAATTTCCTGACAGTTAGAACAATTAATAAGTGGAACAACTTGTTTCCAGAAGTTGTGAATGCTCCAACACTGGAAGTTTTTAAGAAGAGATTAGACAGCCAATCTGTCTGGAATGATGTAGGGTCTCCTACTCAATGGGGTTGGACTAGGAGACCTCCAAGGTCCCTTCCAACAATGTTATTCTATTCTATTCTGTTCTTTCAAGATTTAATTTATAAAAACTACATTATACATTAAGTTATAATCTGCACAACGTGTGAACCAGAGCATTTAAGCAAGAGCGTTTCTTTTAAAAGGATATGCGTCCCTCACTTCCGTTTCTAAGTTGCTGTTCAGTTAAGGCACATGTGAATTTTAGGAGATTTTCCACAAGGGTAATAGCAGTGAATAGTCGTGTGTAGTGAAGGCTGGAATTTCACCCTTCCCAATTTTCCTGAGCTTCAGCAGTTGTAGGCCAGGCAGACATTCAACTTTTGCACATTTTCTAAGCACGGTTGTTTTTCCAGTTTTATAAACTCATGCTATACAGGTAGTCCTTAGGGTGCCGTCCGCCAAGCAATGTCGGCTGGCGGCCCCCAGGGCGAGGGCCTTCTCTGTGGGGGCTCCCACCCTTTGGAACGAACTTCCCCCTGGACTTCGGCAACTGCCGGACCTTCGGACTTTCCGCCGCGAGCTGAAGATCTATTTGTTTGTTCGCGCAGGACTGGCATAGGATTTTAATGGGATTTTAATTAGTTTTAATGTTTTAACATTTTATAATTTATGGGGTTTTATTCTAAATGTTTTAATTCGGCCATTTGTGTAATAAGTTTTTTAATTATGGTTTTACGTGTATATTGCTGTTGTTTTTTACTATGGCTGTAAACCGCCCTGAGTCCTTCGGGAGAAGGGCGGTATAAAAATTTAATAAATAAATAAATAAATAAATTTAATAAATAAATAAATAGTCTTCAACATATGACCACAGTTGCATCAAAAATTTCCATTTTATGACCTTTCTTGTCACCGTTGCTAAGTGAATTGCTGCAGTTGTTACGTTGGGAACACGGTTGTAAAGTGAATCTGGTTTCCCCATTGCCTTTGCTGGTCAGAAGGTCGCCAAAGCGGATCCCATGCCCCCGGGACACCGCAACTGTCATAAGTACATGTCAGTGGCCAAGCAATTTTGATCACATGACCATGGGGATGCTCCAACGGTCGTAAGTGTGAAAAAAAAAGTTCATAAGTCGCTTTTTGTAAAAAGTCACATGTAACTTTGAACGGTCACTAAACGAACTGTTGTCAGTCGAGGACTATTGTCTGCAACAGCACCTGATCTTGCCAAGATTAGCAAGCGTTGATCTTTTTGTGTAAGAAGAATTTCTGCTGCCCAGTGCCAAGGGCACAATTGTGAACGTAGCTTGCCGTTGTCTGCTTTTAGGGGTGTGTTCCTCCGTGTGTTTCCTTTTGTTTTGTTTTGTTCATTTTTATTTATATTTTTAAGGAACTTGACCTAAAGGCAAAGACAAATCTGGAAAGAAAAAAGGAGAGGAGAGGAGAGGAGGAAAGGAAAGGAAAGGAAAGGAAAGGAAAGGAAAGGAGAATGGAGGAAGGGGAGGGGAGCAGAGGAGGGGAAGGGGAGGGGAGGGGAGGAAAGGAAAGGGGAGGAAAGGAAAGGATAGGAGAGGGGAGGAAGGGAAGGAGAGGGGAGGGGAGGAAAGGAGAGGAGAGGGGAGGAAGGGGAGGGGAGGAAAGGGAAGTGATGGAAAGGAAAGGAAAGTGGAGAAAGAAAAGGAGAGTGGAGGAAGGGAAGGATAAAGGTGCATGAACAGAAAAAAGAAAATGGAAAGCAATGAACTATAATGACTTCCAACCTTCTCCTCAACAGATAATTACCACCTTATCATCTCTCTCTGCCCTCTGGGATGTTATACAAATCTCTTTAGCCTCACGGCTAATCCACTTTTTTCTAATCTTCGGCTTTTTGATTTCTTTGGGGAAAAACCGTCCCTCTCCATCATTTTTCTTCGAAGAGGGGGGAGGAAAAAAAACCCAAAAAGGAGGGGGCACCTGGATTTGAACCAGGGACCTCTTGATCTGCAGTCAAATGCTCTACCACTGAGCTATACCCCCTTACTGCATGATGTTGCCTTAGCAAGGAAATGTACGGTTTCCTGGCTGTTCCTGTTGTGACTAATCCTGCCAGAGCGAAGACTTCTCTTCCCCCCCTCGCCCTCATTTTGAATCGTTGGGTTTCCACAAAGGGTCCCTGCAGCATCCTTATCCCCCCCCCACCTCCCACATACGTATCTACAGGGAAAAGAAGTCTTTCAAAATTTTGAGTGGCATCTTCACATGCTGGGCTTTACAATCATGCCTTCTGCAGTCCATACAAAGGGGAGCTGTTATGCAGGAGTGGGCTTCAAAAATTTTAGCAAGGGATTCTCTGCCTGGTTGCTGGGTGGGCGTGGCCATGGTGGGTGTGGCCTAATCAGCCTCCTGCAATAAGGCGGGGGGGGGGAGCTTTTTGCCCTCCCCGGCAGTGGTGAAATCCAATTTTTTTTACTACTGGTTCTGTGGGCATCACTTGGTGGGCGTGGCTTGGTGGGTGTGGCAAGGAAAGGATATTGCAACATCTCCATTCCCACCCCACTCCTGGGAGAAGGGTACTGCAAAATCCCCATTCCCTCCCCACTCCTGGGGGAAGGGTACTGCAAAATCCCCATTCCCTCCCCACTCCTGGGGGAAGGGTACTGCAAAATCCCCATTCCCTCCCCACTCCAGGGGGAAGGGTACTGCAAAATCCCCATTCCCTCCCCGCTCCTGGTGAAGGGTACTGCAAAATCCCCATTCCCTCCCCGCTCCTGGCGGAAGGATACTCCAAAATCCCCATTCCCTCCCCACTCCTGGGGGAAGGGTACTGCAAAATCCCCACCCTTCCCCACTCCTGGGGGAAAGGATATTGCAAAATCTCCATTCCCACCCCACTCTGGGGCCAGCCAGAGGTGGTATTTGCCGGTTCTCCAAACTACTCAAAATTTCCGCTACCGGTTCTCTGAACTACTCAAAATTTCCACTACCGGTTCTCCAGAACCTGTCAGAACCTGCTGGATTTCATCCCTGCTCCCTGAGCTCCTGAGGCTTTCGTCGAGCCTCCGGGAGGGCAAAAACTGCCTCCCCAGGCTCTGGAGGCCCTCTGGAGCCTCCGGATCCTTCCCGAACTTCCAATAGGCTCATTTTTTGCCCTCCCCGAGGCTCTGCGTGCGCCCTGCACTTACCTGCATCCAAAACGGGCCGCGTGGGGATTCCTGGGAGGGGAGGGGCAGGGTGGGCAGAGCCAGCCAGGAATGGGATTTGGGGGTTCTCCAAACTGCACAGAATCTTAGCTAGAGATTCTCCCGAACCCCCTACGAACCCCCAGCAGCCCACCCCTGGCTGTCATGGCCAGAGGCTGGTTAGCACACATGCTGTCTTTGGCTCCGGTGACACCGCCAAATCAGGTGTCTTCACGTAGACCCAAGGGTGACCTTCTGCCAACATGCAGCACTTCTGAAGCCTGGCACTTCTCTAGCTAAGGAGGGGATGGGGGTGCTCTCTTCATGAAGCAAGGCTGCGGCAGAGTTGGGCCATTCCTGTGGTCTCTTTCTGAGGCCAACTTTTTGCCTTGGCATCTGAGAAGATCAGGCTTTGTCCAAAGATCCTTCTCGGTCTGCAGATCCAGCTTCTTCCAGGATGGGCAGTGAGGTGGTTCTGGTCAACTGACCCACTCATCCTCTCCCCACCGCATAAACCGTGTAAGAGAGATGACGGCAGGCTTGGGCGGCCTCCATAATTTATAAAAGTAGAGAACAGAATGGGAGGGAGACGCACTCAAATAGGGAGGAGGAGGAATGGCATGACAGACGGGTGACCATTGAACCTGCTTAGGAGGACCTGGTGGTGTATATGGATTGCTTGCTGGAATAGAATTGGGAAAAGCAAGGAATAGGTTGCTTGTATACACTGCTGCCTTCTTTCATTTTTCCTTCCTTCCTTCCTTCCTTCCTTCCTTCCTTCCTTCCTTCCTTCCTTCCTTCCTTCCTTCCTTCCTTCCTTCCTTTCTTTCCTTCCTTTGTTTCCTACTTGTTTACTTGCCTTTCTTTCTTTCTTTCTCTTTCTTTCTTCCTTCCTTCCTTCCTTCCTTCCTTCCTCCCTTCCTTTGTTTCCTACTTACTTACTTGCTTCCTTCCTTTCCTTTTTCCTCCTTTCTTCCCTTCCTCCCTTCCTTTTTTCCTCCCTCCCTCCCTTCCCTCTTCTTTCCCTCTTCCTTCCTCCCTTCCCTCCCTCCCTCCCTTCCCTCTTCCTCCCTCCCTCCCTCCCTCCCTCCCTTCCTTCCTTCCTTCCTTTCTCACTTGCTTACTTGCCTGCTTTCTTTCTTTCCTTCTTTCTTTTCTTTTTCTTTTTTCTTTCTTCCTTCCTTCCCTACTTGCTTCCTTGCCTTCTTTCTTTCTTTCTTGCCTTCTTTCTTTCCTTTCTTTCTTTTTCTTCCATCCTTCCTTCTCTTCCTTCCCCTCCCTTCCTTGCCTCCCACCCTATCTCCCTGCTTCCTCCCTCCCTCCCTTCCTTTTTTTGTTTTCTTCCCAGATCTCCTCCTTTGTTCTGGAGCTCATCCTTTTTTCCTTTATCTCCCAAGTAGCTAGTTTGAATCAAATATTGCGCCTGAAATATCCCCAAAGCATCAAGCCACATCCCCACGTTGTATTAGCCAAGTATTAATTCTCTTGGATTTTTTTTTATTTCTTTTTTGTCACAACAGTATACACAAACAAATGTCATAGATAAAACAGCATATCTTGAAGAAAATATATATATATATATATAATTAAAATTATGCATCAACTATATTAATTGGATATAATGAAGGGAACAATAGGACAGGAAACGGTAGGCACTTTTGTGCTCTTACGCACGCCCCTTATAGTCCTCTCAGGAATGGGGTGAGGTCAATAGTAGACAGCTTTTGGTTGAAGATTTTGGGATTTTGAGTAGAGACTATGGAGTCAGGTAATGAATTCCAAGCATTAACAACTCTGTTACAGAAGTCATATTTTCTGCAATCAAGCGGTTGACATTTAGCTTGAATCTATTTTTTGCTCTTGTAATATTGCGATTGAAGCTGAAGTAGTCTTTTATAGGAAGGATATTGCAATAGATGATTTTGTGTGTTAAACACAGGTCATGTCAAAGTCGACGGAGTAGTAAGTTTTCTAATCCCAGGATTTCAAGTCTGTCGGTATAAGGTATTTTGTTGTTTTCGGAGGAGTGAAGAACTCTTCTAGTAAAATATTTCTGGACTCATTCTATTGTGTTTATGTCAGAGATGTGGTATGGGTTCCAGACGGATGAGCTGTATTCAAGAATAGGTCTGGCAAATGTTTTGTAGGCTCTAGTTAGTAGTGTAGAGTTTTTTGAAAAGAAGCTGCATAAAATTAGGTTTACAACTCTTAGGGCCTTTTTTGCTATGTAGTTGCAGTGGGCTTTGGCATTAAGGTCATTTGATATGAGAACTCCAAGATCTTTGACAGGGTGAGGGTTGTCAGTTAGGTAATGTCCATCAAATTTGTACTTGATGTTGGGGTTCTTTTTTCCAATATGTAAGACTGAGCATTTGCTGGTTGAGATTTGGAGTTGCCAAGTTTTAGACCAGTCAGAAATTAAATCGAGGTCTTCTTGAAGGGTAGAAGTATTATTAGTGGTATTAAATAGTTTGACATTGTCAGCAAAGAGAACACAATAACTTGAGATTAGGTCACAGAGATCATTTATGTATAGTATGAAGAGTGTTGGTCCAAGAACACTACCTTGGGGAACGCCACTTTTGACAGGAACAGGATTAGATATAGCGTTGCCAATTTTGACCACTTGTTGTCTGTTTGACAGGAAGGCATTTATCCAATTGTGAAGAGGTCCCGAAATGCCGTAGGATTTTAGTTTAAGGAGTAGTTTATCATGTACTACTGAATCAAAAGCTTTGCAGAAGTCTATGTAGATTGCATCTATTGTTTTTCCTTGATCAAGGTTGGTAGTCCATATATTTTGAAAGACATAGCAGGGCTCATCGGTTGTAGTATTGCTTTGTGAATGCTTTGAAATGTTTTGCCAGTTATGAAGACGGCCCTTAGCTTTGGGGGCCTTCAAGGGAACCAGACAGTAACATAGAGCAGGGGTCTCCAACCTTGGCAACTAAAGATTTGTGGACTTCAACTCCCAGAATTCCTCAGCCAGTGCATGCTGGCTGAGGAATTCTGAGAGTTGAAGTCCACAAGTCGTAAAGTTGCCAAGGTTGGAGACCCCTGACATAGAGGAATGCAGGTTTATTGGTAGAGCAAGTGTGCTTAATGTTAAAGACTACAGGGAAATGTCAACTTGGAAGCGATCCGTCCCATGGCAGCGAAGTCACGCTTTGCTTAATCCAGTTTACTAAATAATACAGGCTTTAGTTGCGTAGACCTTTCTGAGCCGTAATTAGGACTTGGGGAAAAAAAACACCAAAGACTGGATTCCGCAGAGCATCCAGACCCATAAAGAAACCCAAGGCGCAAATCGGGGTTTGCACAACCTAGAAATGAGGGACAAAACAATCGTACAGGAAAGCCCTTTCTGGAAGGATCCAGCAGGCTGGAAGGAAAACAGATGTTGGCTTAAAAGAGCACCTTGTTGACGTTTGTGAGGGAGAAAGCTTAAGAAAGAAAGAGACATGCATAAGTGCACCCGCGTGCCTACCGCCCCTGTCCTAATATTCCTTTTTTTTACTTACTCTTTTCATGTATCCAAATCACGTTTAGACTTTTACCTGTTCTCTTATATATGATTGACAAAAATAAATAAATATAAATAAATAAATAAAGCCCCAGGGAATTAAATTGGACTCAAAAATAGGCTTTCCACTCCACATACCTCACGGGCGTTGACGTTCATTCGCAGCCTGACATCAATGTACAGGTTTTACAAATTTATTTATTTATTTATTTATTTTATTCAATTTTTATACCGCCCTTCTCCCGAAGGACTCAGGGCGGTGTACAGCCAAGTAAAAAAATCACAATATAAATATTAAAAGAAATTAAAACAAACATATTATAAGGTGGCCAAATTTAAAACAATTTAAAATATTAAAATATAAATAATCCCAATAAAATTTTAGGCCAGTCCCGCTTGAATAAATAAGTGCGTTTTCAGCTCACGGAGAAAGGTCCGAAGATCAGGCACTTGATGTAAACCAAGGGGAAGCTCGTTCCAGAGCGTGGGAGCTCCCACAGAGAAGGCCCTGCCCCTGGGGGCCGCCAGCCGACATTGTTTGGCGGACGGCACCCTGAGAAGGCCCTCTCTGTGAGATCGTACGGGTCGGTGGGAGGCAAACGGTAACAGCAGGCGGTCCCGTAAGTACCCGGGTCCTAAGCCATGGATTTACTGATCGTTTCGGGTCCCCTCGTTCTCGCATTGTTTGGAGATGGATGGAGAGACGCCATTGGCATCCCGGGCTTGGGGTAGTGAAGTGACTTAGGCCGGCAAGGCGCTCTCAACACATTTTATTTTATTTATTTATTTTAAACCTGGTGAAGAATGTTTCAATGAATTAAGAAGCATTTCTCATCATGACAGGGCTATAAATGAATATCAGATGGGTGATTGCGATCATCAGTGGCTTTGGGGTGAGGTATCATCTGTACGCTGATGACACTCAGCTGTACTTTTCCACCCCGGGCCACTCCAACGGAGCTATCGAAGTGCTGTCCCGGTGTCTGGAAGCCGTACGGGTCTGGATGGGGAGAAACAGGCTCAAGCTCAATCCCTCCAAGACGGAGTGGCTGTGGATGCCGGCACCCCGATACAGTCAGCTGCACCCACAGCTGACTGTTGGGGGCGAGTTATTGGCCCCGATGGAAAGGGTGCGCAACTTGGGCGTTCTTCTGGATGGACGGCTGTCTTTTGAAGATCATTTGACGGCCATCTCCAGGAGAGCTTTTTACCAGGTTCGCCTGGTCCGCCAGTTGCACCCCTTCCTAGACCGAGATGCCCTATGCACAGTCACTCATGCGCTCATGACATCTCGCTTGGATTACTGCAACGCTCTCTACATGGGGCTCCCCTTGAAGGGCATCCGGAGGCTGCAGTTGGTTCAGAATGCAGCTGCGCGGGTGATAGAGGGAGCCCCTCGTGGCTCCCATGTTACACCTATCCTGCGCAGACTGCACTGGCTGCCTGTGGCCTTTCGGGTGCGCTTCAAGGTTTTGGTTACTATCTTTAAAGCGCTCCATGGCATAGGGCCGGGTTACTTACGGGACCGCCTACTGCCACCGATTGCCTCCCACCGACCCGTGCACTCTCACAGGGAGGGACTCCTCAGGGTGCCGTCAGCCAGGCAGTGCCGACTGGCGACGTCCAGAGGAAGGGCTTTCTCTGTGGGGGCTCCCACCCTCTGAAACGAGCTTCCCCCAGGGCTGCGCCAACTTCCCGACCTCCAAACCTTCTGCCGCAAGCTTAAGACACATCTATTTATTTGCGCAGGGCTACCCTAGGGTTTTTAGTTTTAAATTTAGTTTTAATGGGGTTTTATACTATTTTAGTGATATTTTAATTCCGACCTAATTATATGTTTTTTAATTGTTGTTTTTATCTGTATTATTCTCATGTTTTTATTTGGCTGTACACCGCCCTGAGTCCTTCGGGAGATAGGGCGGTATAAAAATTCGAATAAATAAATAAATAAATAAATAAATAAATAAATAAATAAATAAATAAAATAAAACGCAATCGGATTAGCAAAAAATGGTCGCCGGACTTTCTGAAACATTCATTCCTTTTTGGTGCCATCAGGCATCAGTTAGACACAAAGATTATTCAGATGCTATTTGCTCCTGTAAATGTTGTGACCGAGTTGAAGGAAACCCACAATCTGGATATTAATCGGAATAATTGAATTGTGTGCTGTGGTGTAGAGAGCCATTGCTTTCTTAGGGCTGTTGTCCCACGAGACCGTACCCATCTGAGGTAAATTTATTTATTTATTTTGTTTATTTGTCAATCATATATAAGATAACAGGTAAAAATATAAACATAATTTGGATACATGAAAAGGGTAAGTAAAAAAGCAATATTAGGACAGGGACAGTAGGCACGCAGGTGCGCTTATGCACGCCCCTTACAGACTTCTTAGGAATGGGGTGAGGTCCACAGTAGACAGTTTAAGGTTAAAGTTTTGGGGGATTTGGGGAAGAAACTACAGAGTCAGCTAGTGCATTCCAGGCATTGACCACTCTGTTGCTGAAGTCGTATTTTCTGCCATAGAGTTTGGAGCGCTTTACCTTGAGTTTGTATCTATTGTGTGCTCATGTATTGTTGTGGTTGAAGCTGAAGTAGTCATTGACAGGTAGGATATTACGGTAGATAATTTTACGTGCTATGCTTAGGTCAGATTGAAGTCGGCGTAGTTCTAAATTGTCTAAGCCCAACATTTGGAGCCTTGTGTGGGTGTTTGGCATCTTTGAGCTTTCATTTGGCTTTGGGCTTCTGGCTTGCAGTCGGTCCCTGAGTTTCATCCTCGTATTTGGAGATGGGCATTTCAGCTTCCAGCTCAGGAAGAGCTGGAAATCCAAGCAAGCCCCTGCAGCTGCTGTTGCCGTGGCAACTGGCAGAGGCTTGCAGGCCGCCGGAGAGCACCGTGCCACCAAGTAGTGGACAAAGCTGGAGAAGGGGGGGGAAGGGTTATGGGATTTTATGGGATGGAGACAAAGCAAGGAGTGACTGCATCTCCTATCCCGTTGTAAGGCAACAGGCTTTCCCGGACTCCTCCTCCTCTCCAAAGTGAGTGTGTGAGACCATTTTTTAAAAAAAAAAATGAATTCTGGGTTGCCTCAATTTATAATTCCTCACAGAAGGAGCTAAGCAAATGTTTCCCATTCCGGGAACTCCTAACCTCCAAGGCGAATGTCTCTTGTAGAAGAGAGTCCTCCTGAGCAGGAGGAGGAGTCAAACAGGGACTTAGTCTGGAATCCCTATGCGGGCACAAGAAGGCAGAATCTACCTCCCCACTGCCATTGGACTTTATCTAGTCTTTTTGTACAGTCGTTAAATCATGCCTGACTCTTTGCGACCCCATGGATCACTGCAAGCCACGGGGGTGCAGTGGTTAGAATGGAGTACTGCAGGCTACTTCTGCTGACTGCCAGCTGACTGCAATTTGGCACAAGGCTGACTCGGCCTTCCATCCTTCTGAGGTGGGTAAAATGAGGACCCAGATTGTTGGGGGCAAGAGGCTGACTCTGTAAACCTCTTAGAGAGGGCTGTAAAGCACTATGAAGCGGTATATAAATCTAAGTGCTACTGCTATTAGGAGCCCTGGTGGCACAGTGGCTAGAATGCAGTATTGCAGGCTAACTCTGCCCACTGCCAGCAGTTCGATCCTGACTGGCTCAAGGTTGACTCAGCCTTCCATCTTTCCGAAGGGGGTAAAATAAGGACCCAGATTGTTGGGGGAAAGAGGCCGACTCTGTAAACTGCTTAGAAAGGGCTGTAAAGCACTGTGAAGTGGTATGTAAGCCTAAGTATTATTGCTCTTCCTTTTCCCTTCCTTCCTTCCTTCCTTCCTTCCTTCCTTCCTTTCCTTTTCCTCCTTTTCCTTCCTTCCTTCTTTTACTTTTCATTTTCCTTCCTCCCTCCCTCCCTCTCTCCCTCCCTCTCTTAATTCCCTTTCTCATTCTCCTTCCTGGTAGTGCAGTGGTTAGAATACAGTATTGCAGGCTAACTCTGCTCACTGCCAGCAGTTCGATCCTGATCAGCTCAAGATTGATCAGCCTTCCATCCTTCCGAGGAGGGTAAAATGAGGACCCAGATTATTGGGGGCAATAAGGCTGACTCTATAAACTGCTTAGAGAGGGCTGTAAAAGCACTGTGAAGCTGTATATAAATCTAAGTGCTATTGGTATCATGCCGGGCACCTCTGACGTCCCCTATCTCCCAGAGTTTTCCCAAATTCATGTTCATTTT
Organism: Ahaetulla prasina; assembly: GCF_028640845.1. Taxonomy (NCBI): domain Eukaryota; kingdom Metazoa; phylum Chordata; class Lepidosauria; order Squamata; family Colubridae; genus Ahaetulla; species Ahaetulla prasina. Next base: position 11,847,739 of record NC_080552.1, read on the forward strand.
GTCAATGACTGCATCTAAACCATCTTATCCTCTTCTATCCCTTTCTCATTTTGCCTTCTATCTTTCCCAACCTCAGGCTCTTTTCCAAGTCTTCTCTTCTCAAAGTAGGTGATATCTGGTCTTACCCAGATACAAACTGATAGTCTGAAAAAATTCCTGTGTGAAGACTTGAGCAAGAGAACAGCTAATGGAAGCCTCCAAGTGTGGATTGTTTGTGCTTCATATATCAGCACCCAATCTCCATCTCTCTCTCTGTGTGTGTGTGTGTGTGTGTGTGTGTGTGTGTGTTCAGTGAAATGCCTCCAGAAAGGGGATGCAGATTGGACCAGCGGTGTTGCGTAAATTGTGCAGGGTGTGCAAATTCCACACTGCTTTACTCTCTTAACCAAGCTAACAGGGCGCCCACGCGCCAACCCTCTTTACACCCAAGTACTTTGCACACCAGGCAAGTTGTGGATCCTTCAGCATGGAGACAAAAATCCCCGTGCCCTGCTCAGTTCTCTGTGTGCAGATAAATACACGAAATTAGTTTTGTCACTTTCAGGAGTTTTAAGAAACAACAGTTAATCTAACACAGGGACAAGCATTCTGTTCACCCACCCAGCCTCCCTAGCGTTGTCTGGCTTCCTTTTTTTTTATTTTTAGAGCCTTTTAATGAACAAAATGCATAGCAAGCAAGCGTGTTGCAAGGCATCTCTGTCTCTAAGGAGGCCTTCAGAAGAGGTGAATCTGATAGGCTTGCGTTGGTTCCCTTCCTTGGCATCTGCCCAACTCTCTGCCTTAACTCTCTTTAATTAAAAAAAGGAAACGGAAAGAAGGCAAGCTGTAAAGAAAAATAGAAGTCTTTAGTGCCATCCCTGCTCCCTACAATGCTCCCCAGGAATTTTGGCAAAATGAAATACAATATGTTACAGGAGGCATTACTGTTTCGGACAGGAAGGCTGTGCAGAGAGTGGTGAGGACAGCAGAAAAGATTATTGGAAGTTCACTTCCTTCTATCCAGGATATGGCATGTAAGCGATGCTTGACCAGGGTCTGGAGTATTTTTCTGGGATGCTATACATCCTCTTCATGACCGGGTTTTTTTGTTACCTTCTGAGGGGAAGCTTCACAATATCCAAAGCAGAACAATGAGATTCTGGAGTAGCTTTGTTCGGTGAGCCCATGCTTTGCGTGTGCATGCACCTAGGACGCTTGTGCACAGGTGTCGAGTCCCACTCCTCCACTGACGGCCGGGTCAGGGAAATCCGAATCAGGCGTGCCTCTGCAGCTCTGCCAAAGTCCTAGCAAAGTCCTCAGGGCAGGCAGGAGATCAGAAAGTGACTTCAGCAAGATATGTTTAGACTTTGTCTGACTCAGAGAATGCCAGAAAGCAGGTCCTTTATATAGGCCATGGGGTGTGGCTCCATGACTCAGCACTTATCCAGGCCTGCCCCTCCCTTCCTTCTGACGCCGCCGCCTATCAATTCTTCTGACGCGAGGGTCACTCCAGTCGGCAGCTGTTGGTAATTGACCTCCCTCAGGCTCACATGCTGTGGGGGAGGGGGAGGGGTCTAGTTGCTCCATTTGCCTGGGCATGGAGCCAGGGCTGGGGCCGGGAGGTGCTTCCTCCTGTCTGGGCATGGAGCCAGGGCTGGGGCCGGGAGGTGCTTCCTCCTGTCTGGGCATGGAGTCAGGGCTGGGGCCGGGAGGCATACTAGGACATTCCTCAGCGTTCGGAAGCAGATAAGAAGGCCCCGGCTGCGGTGAGAGCGGGCAAGACACAACAACAGGATTAAAATTTGAGGTTTTTAAAGCTCAGCTGCTTACCTTCTAAGTCAGTCCCAGTAAGTAGAACAGCTGAGGCTCAGAAATCAGCTGTAATGCATGATTCAGATAAGCTATAAACAAGGAAATAAAGGACAGGATAGGGCAGGGGCAGCTGGGCAGGGGCAGCTGATCGTTCGTACTATCGGTTCACCCAAACTCGCTGAGTCCCACCCCTGATTACGGGTTATAGGATTCTTTCCCTCCATATTAAGTCAGTCTAACCTTCTCCAATGTGCTTGCAGCAGATATCTCAGAGATGTCCAATTCTCTGAATTTCCCCATCAAGCATCACCACAGTGGTACTATCATGGTTTTATTGAACCCAAATGGAACCTCCAGATCAAGAACTGGCCACCTTCTGATACATTTGAGTGAATTTTGAAAGCTTTTTGCAGATGCCCCTCTGTTATTTTATAACTGTTTACTCGATGGAGACCCTTCCATATGGAAAAGCAAGGAGATTAGACTGAAAACCAAAAGTAGGTTAGTCCGCTTATTTGTGTTCCACGTAGCTATCTATGGTTGTGAACGTTGGACCTTAAAAAAGCAAGACGAGAAGAAAATCAACTCGTTTGAGCTGTGGTGCTGGAGAACTCTCCTGGGTATTCTTTGGACAGCAAAGGCGGCCAGCAAACAAGTATTGGAGCACATAACCGCAGCTGCGTCACTGGATGGCAAAACCACACAACTGCATCTTACTTATTTTGGCTACGTCATGCAGGGGAATTCGCGGCCAAAGCAATTCTGTTTGGAAGGGTTAGAGCCAAAAGGAAACCAGGCCACCAAAGAACACAGTGGCTGGTGACACCATCAAAGCTGACCCCAGTCAGGGCACAGAACAACTCAAAGTAGTAGTGCAAGATCCGAAGATGTGGAGAAACCCGGCCCATAGGATTGCCAAGAGATGGACATGACTGAATGGATAATATCATCATCATCACTAGATGGAAAATTACCTTTTCATTAGATGGAGTCATGGTCAATCCAGTGCAGTCCAAAAATGGCCATTCATTTATCACAGCAGTCAGCAACCTGTGGCTCTGGAGCCATGTGTGGCTCTTTCATCCCTCTGCTGTGGCTCCTTGTTGCCGATTGGCTCCATAATTGATAGGGCTTTCAGTTAGGACAGGTAGAGGAAAAAGGACGCCATGCTAGGAGGAGACTTTATGGTTGGGGAACTGGACTTCCGGTCACCTCCAAAGTTGAACGGGCGGGCTTCTGGTTAGGACTTTTGTGGCTCTTTGAGTGTTTAAGGTTGCCGACCCCTGATTTATCAGAAGACAAAAGCCACGAGGCTAGTGTCACCTGATACCCCTGAAAAACGTGGTCTCTGCTTTGTCCTTTTTTTTCCTGGACAGATGGACGAGGGAATAGCTTTCAACTACCATCCATTTCATTGCATTTTAACTCTGGGATTCTTCAGCCGTCTCCCTTCCTCCACTTTTATGCTGCTAGAACTTCCTCTTGTAACTCAAGGAGCCACCCCCACCTCTGTTACAATCTTTGTACTCTCCGCTTATCAGGTTGAGAAGAAGAGTGTTAGAAATAACAGAAGCTTTATTGGATCTGTGTTTGTTTCCTACCGGATACAAGACGTGTCTGTCCTAGTTTTTATTTTGGCAATTAACAATGCTTGACGGGTTCGTTCAATGTTCCATTAATTATTTATTGAACGGCCCCGTGGTTTGTTTAGATCTGTTGGGTGGAACCAAGTCGTTTCTGGTTTGCAAACTCAAGTCTGAAGCCCCAACTGTCCTGCGAATGCAGGTTCGGGAGCTCATGCAATAAAACATGATTTGATCTGGTTTATTGCATCGATCTCCGTTAACAATGAGTCATGTTTCTAGTGCAGGAAAAAGAAAGGCGATTTGGAAGGGAATTCTTCTCCTCGCCCCAACTTTTAAGTCCAACTTTGGGACTAAACCTGGAAAGCGGAAACAAATCCCTCAATTGATGTTCACCCCCATCTTCCTAAGTCGTGCTAGTTGAGACCGGTGAAGGAATCGTAACACGCACAGATACATCAACCGAGTTGCAATATTGACCCCTTGTTTTTTTTTATTTTATAGCAATTGTCTGCAATAGAATTAAATAACATTTAAAAACCTCCTTTGCATGAGTCAAGAGAATTCCAGAATATTTACAAACTTGTATGGTGATGACTGCTTGTCTATTGGTCTGGCTCCATTTTTATTTCTCTCGCTTTCTCTTTCTCCCCTCAAGGAAGAAGTGGAAGAAGTTGGCCCCATCAAGGGCCCCCAGGCCTCCTCCTTGCTATGGCCTTGCCGCACCCCTCCTTTCCTTGCAGGAGTTTAGTACAAGAACGGCGCAAATACATCCGAACGGCTTCACACAATGCTAAGTCACAAACACAACGGAATGGCAGTGAAGGTTCCCCAAAGACGTTGATTGTCCAAGTAGTGTTAGAAGAATCAGGAGAAGGGTCATCTCACCACCAGCAAATCAACCAGGTGAGTGGTAGATTATTTTGTAGCCCTGACCAGAGCAGGAGCGCTCTTTTAGTTAAGGTTGATCCTCAACAAGAAGCACTAGAGTTTGTCAGCCTTGGTTGATCTCATAAACAGGGTCTGGTTATCACATAGGTGGGAGATCTCTTGGAAATTCTGGGTGGGGGGGAGTTTGTAGGCTAGATTGGGAAACTTTGGGAGGATTTGGAGGGGGGTTGATTTTGGAATAAGGCAATGGCAAACCATGTCTGTATAGTTGCCTCCAAGTCAACTTGGTTGAATCCATGACGTCACCAAGAGAGAAGGCTGATTCTAGCAACGTCGGTGGAGAGGAAGAGAACATAAAATAGGCCACATCAGAGGTGGGTTTCAGCAGGTTCTGACCAGTTCTGGAGAACCGGTAGTGGAAATTTTGAGTACTTCGGAGAACCGGTAGTAAAAATTCTGACTGACCCCGCCCCCATCTATTCTCTGCCTCCCAAGTCCCAGCTGATTGGGAGGAAATGGGGATTTTGCAGTATCCTTCCCCCGGAGTGGGGCGGAAATGGAGATTTTACAGTATCCCTCTCCTGCCATGCCCACCAAGCCACACCCACAGAACCGGTAGTAAAAAATTTGAAACCGACCACTGGGCCACATAGTAAAAATAACAGAAAGACCCTCTGTGGCTCAGACTGCTAAGACAGTCTGTTATTAACACAGCTGCTTGCAATTACTGCAGGTTCTAGTCCCACCAGGCCCAAGGTTGACTCAGCCTTCCATCCTTTATAAGGTAGGTAAAATGAGGACCCAGATTGTTGAGGGCAATAAGTTGACTTTGTATATAAATATACAAATAGGATGAAGACTATTGCTTAACATAGTGTAAGCCGCCCTGAGTCTTCGGAGAAGGGCGGGGTATAAATGCAAATAAAAAAAACAAAATAAAAAAAACCATGGAAATGCAAGATTTGCACTTTAATGCGGAATCCTTGGCTAGCCTCCCTGCCTACTCACTGTGTCCTAGCCCACTCCCACCCGTCGCGGCTGCTGGATTCTTGAAGGGTTGGGCATTTTTTAAACCCAAATGACAATTTCTAAATGGGGTATGCTTTGGAGGCCAGCCCATTTTTATCCCCCAGAACTTGGCTTCTGAGTGACTTGCCCAATCACCCCAATGGTAGTAGGTCCAGAATTAAAAACAACAACAACAACAATAACCAAGATTAACTTTGTTGATTAAATGAGTTCTGTGCAATGGATAAGGTTGCTCTCTGTGTCCTTAATACCCTTTTGTCCTCCGTCCGATCTGGTGGCAGTTTTTAGAGGGACAGCAGGACATCCAGGCAGCTATCACAACTTTAGAGATAAAACAGAAAGAAAGAAAAGGAAGGCTTCACTGGAGACATTTTGGCCTCCTATCTGTTTTTATCCAGTGAGAACTATGAGGGATTCAAGCTTTGCACTAAGCCATAAGTAGCACTAGCAAAAGCACTTAGACTTATATACCACTTTGTGGTGCTTGATAGCCCTCTCTAAGCGGTTTAGAGACAGCCTATTGCCCCCCCCCCAACAATCTGGGTCCTCGTTTTATCGACCTCAGAAGGATGGAAGGCTGAGTCAACCTTGAACCGGTCAGGATCAAACTGCTGGCAGTTGGCAGAGTAAGCCTGTAATATTGCATCCTAACCACTGCGCCATCACGGTTTAAACCGCAGTCTGTCTTACACCATGCTAAACCAAAATCAAACAAACTATGCACTATCTTAGCGCAGGAACTTAGCTGTAGGGTTTGGCATAAACATAATCCCTTAAACCAGGCTTTCTCAATATGAGAACTTTAGAAGATATGTGGATTTCAAATCTCAGAATCCCCCAGCCAGATTTTTTTTTAGAAGAAAACTGTGTTTATTTCCATGGACAAACACTGGGCTAAGGGGGTCTTCCAAGGGTCGGCTGCTGGGGGTTCGCAGGGGTTCGGGAGAACCTCTAGCTAAGATTCTGTGCAGTTCAGAGAACCCCCAAATACCACTCCTGGCTGGCCCCACTTACCCCTCCCCTCTGAGCAGTCCCCACGTGCCCCGTTTTGTATGCAGGTAAGTGCAGGACACATGTGGAGGCTTGGGGAGGGCGAAAAATGGGCCTACCGGAAGTCCAGAAAGGCTGGAAACGGACCTTTTTCCAGCCTCCAGAGGGCCTCCAGAGCCTGGGGAGGCTGTTTTCGCTCTCCTGGAGACTCGAGGAAAGCCTCCGGAGACCAGGGAGGGCAAAAACGCATCTCCCCGCCATGGTGCAGGAGGCCAATTAGGCCACGCCCACCATGGCCACTCCCACCCAGCAACCGGGCAGAGAACCCCTTGCTAAAATTTTTGAAGCCCACCCCTGGGTCTTCCCCATTTGTAGATCAACGAGTCCAAGATTTTCAAAGTAGAACACGAAGTCTTGGGGGCTGTCAACTAGACTGTTTCCAAAATTGGCCGTCGAACTGTAATAGGAGGCAGAACAATTAATCTTCTAACAAAATTAACCAACATGAAATAGTTATTCGCGAGCTCCCTGTTGTTCTTCTCCAGACTTTGGAGCTCACCTTCAGCATATCACAAACAGGTTTCGTGTCACTTGAGCCAAAGCCATTTCAGCCAAAGGTGGCACATCCTTCCTTAAAATTTTATCTAACTGGAGTTCCTAATCTTCCTGGATCATTAAGAGATTCACAGGAACACAAACAATACACTTTCCCCAAAGTTGGCAAGTCATCTACCGAATTTTGCCCCCAATGTTAACTTTCCCGAGAGGAACACAACACGTTGAATCATCTTTGAGATGTGCACACTTTCTAGCTTAACGTGTGGCAAGAGTTCAGGTCCTGCGTTTTGTGAACCACAGTTCATATCTTAACACTTAACATGAAATCAGCCAGTTGTGGTTTTTTTTGAAAAACTGAAGAAATGAAGAAGCTTCTTGGATGAAAAGTGAAATATTTTCAAGGAAAAAACCCAAAAAGAGTCTAATTGGTTTTTTTTAGAAAAGCACTTTTGGGACAGCCATGTCCTAGATCATTGAGAATCTCCATAGACAAACCGTGGTTCAAACAAACTATGGTTAATGATGATATGTGAATTCAGCCAGTGGCTGGCTTCACACAATGCACTAGGCCAAGTTTGTTGGCTTGGGCTTAGCATGACGTAACGCTGTAGTGTATAAACCCCATTTTGTGGCCTATCATTTGAGGAAACCGCCTGTTGTGCCTTCTTCACAAGCTAAGTTAACAAGAAATACAGTGTGTGAATCCAACCAGCGTTATACCTACGAAGTGTTATCAACTAAACATTATTTCTGCCAAGAATCTTCATTTTGAAGGAGAAATATTTTTTTCCCCTCAGAATCGCTTTAAGGCAATCAGAACTTTGGAGAAACTTCACCAGCTCAGTGCTACAACAGGAAATTACCACATTTTAATTTTGGTTTTGTTTTTTAAATCTTATTTTCCATAACATACCTTTTTTTTCCTTTCCTTTTTCGTTTTAAAAAGTATCTGTTACCATTTTTGTCATGTTTATTATTATTTTTTTATATATATAAAAAAAGCATTCCTCTAGTTCAACAGTGACAGAAACTGAGGTAACATATTTTTTAACACAGGAAAATAATAATAATCCCAAATAGCTTCCTTAGATGGTGGAGAAAGTTCTGAAAATTGACAAGAGAATGGTAAATAAGGACAAAGATGACGCAAAAACATCTCATACTTAACACGCACCCCTTTTTTTTTTTTTTTTTGTTCCGTCCCTAGTACATTGTTCCCTTAGCAGCCCCTCAGCCCCAGATGCGGAAAAAAAATGAAACCCGAACAAGATTTATATATTGTTCTGAATCCTTATCTACATTATTGCACAAAAGATCAAGGATGATTTGGTGCCTAAGGCATAAAGGAGACATTGCTGCTAATATCTAAATTCTGTGCCTATTTTCTAAAAAAAATGAAAATTCTAGCATCCAGCACCCTCCCCAAGAGGCTTGTGAAAGAATGGGGCAGCACGAAGAGAGTTGAAAAGGAACCAAAAAAATAAAATAAAATAGCTGTGTCGAACACCCCACCCCGATTCCCACGAGACTCTGATGTGGTTTGTTGAGACACAAAGACTGACAAGCAAGGAGGAACGGTTGTAGGAACACGACGGGGTTTAGGTCCCACACCAAAGCTGGTGGAGATATCTGGCGTGGCTGTAAAATCGAGAGCTTGCCCGGAGGGCAACTAGAAAAGGCAGTCAGGTGGTCCCTGGTACTCAGCACACCCCTTTGGACCCCATCAATATCCACTCAAAAAGATGATTTGAGGTTGTCTTGTGCTGCCGAGCATCTTGGATTTTAGAGACCGTTGGGATTGATGGGTCTTAGGTGAGAGGACAGAGGCGGGAGGCGGACCCTTGCTGTTCACACACCCACGCACGCACATACACACCGGCAACTCGTGCACGCAAAATCTGGTAAAAACCAGCAGTTGGAGGAGGGGGATACCCCTCCTTGGTTTAGAAGGAGTCGATGGAGGGCAGCCACTTTTTTTGTGTGTGGGTTTTTTGTTTTTCCTTCCTCGTTTTGTAAACTGTTGTTGCTTCAGAAAAATAGCATTATAGCCCTTTGTGTACAGGAGATGGAGCCTTGGCAAGGTCTTGAAATGCAATCTTGCCCACAGCAGGCCCCCAGCCCCGTGGAGAGGAGAGGGGGGAAATGTCAGCTGTGGACCCAAGGGTTGGGCTTCTCTGTCCCTTCCCCCCACTGTTTGAACTTGTGGGGCAAGGAGTGGACCACGGAGACCATGTTTAACTAAGACGTGATGTCTCCATGTCTACAATCCTCTAGAGTTTCCCTAGGGGACAGCTGCTCGTGATTCTTAAGAGAAGGGCCTGTGCACAGGTCAGTTAGTTAGGTCAATGGCAAAGGGAGGTCAGGATTGGTCAAAAGCCCTTGGTGAAAGAAGTTGACAGGAGCCCCGTTTGTAGGAAGGTAGTCTACATCACAATCATCTGAGCCCAAAGTCAACCTTCATCCCAGTCATCTGGTCCCAAGGTCAACCTTCATCCCAATCGTCTGGTCCCAAGGTCAACCTAACCTTATGCCCTGCAGTTCAGTTCCTACTCACTGTAGACTTCAATGCAGGAATGTCCATCTGAATAACATCTGAATAACAGAATAACAAGAGTTGGAAGAGACCTTGGAGGTCTTCTATCTAGTACAACCCGCTGCTCAAGCAGGAAACCCTATACCATTTCAGACAAACGATTGTCCAATCCACAACTTCTGGAGGCAAGCCCTTCCACTGATTAATTGCTCTGTCAGGAAAATTCTCCTTAGTTGTAGGTTGGCTGGTTGAGTTACCAAGTGGAGTCCTCACAACCTCATACCCAAACATATCCCTTTGGATTATTTTTTTTTCTTTTGAAAGAAAGATCTTGGCTGATATTTCTTCCCCACCATCACTTGGTTACTGGATCCTAGCATTGTCATGGCCACAGAGTTGCCAAGGAACCTTCTGCTGCAGACAACATCTGCAGATTATTTACTGTCCTAGCGGTGGGTCCTTTGGGAAGACGGCAGTTCCGTTATCCTTTGGATGGTTGCAGGTCCTCTTGAACCCCATTCCTTCATCTACTCTACCCTCAAAAAAGCCAGGTTCCCTAGATCACCAAAGCATCAGCCCAGACGGAGGGGTAGCCCTTGATGTCATTTGAGAGTCTCTGATAGGCAGCGGTTATTTCCACAAGACCCACTTCCCACAGACTCCCTTTCCTCTTCTGGATGAGTTCAAATTCCACCCAATCTTCTCCCAGAAATGTTTAGCAAGGTAGAAATCTGGAGACTGGTGTTGTTGGGTGTTGGGTTTTGGGTTTGTTTTTTTGTTTCTTTTTTGGTCTTTCTTGAAAACTTCAGGTGCTTTCAACACATGCAGAGCAGGAGAACTGGGACAGCTGGCCTAGGATTCTAAACGAAGGAAAATGAAATGGCTGAAATCATATAAAATGGCCAGGATTGCAAGATTACAGGGATCTCGCCCTAAGGGAGACTTACGTAATCGTGTGTTACCTCGTTTGACATTTTGGTGGCTCGTCACAGCCTCGCTTGAAATTTAAGATAAAACAGGTTACCGATTCGGACTCTGCAGATAAATCCTCCTTGTGTTACAGAGGCACTAGCAAATCCTGGCGTCGAAACTACTCAGAAGAAAAGGAGTAGGGAGGTATATCGGATCTCTTTTGACTTTAGAGATATTAAACAAAGCCACTCTAGCAAAAGGTCTCAACCTTGGCCACTTTAAGATAGATCAACTGGCTGGGGAATTCTGGGAATTGAAGTCCAACCTATCTTATAGTGGCCAAGGTTTAGAAACGCTGCACTATAGATTTCCATAGGAGCAAATTTGCAAGATCTTCCAAATTCCGTAAAGGTAAAGGTTCCTCTCGCACGTATGTGCTAGTTGTTCTAAACTCTAGGGGGCGGTGCTCATCTCCGTTTCAAAGCTGAAGAGCCAGGGCTGTCCGAAGACGTCTCCGTGGTCATGTGGCCGGCATGACTCAATGCCAAAGGCGCACGGAACGCTATTACCTTCCCACCAAAGGTGGTCCCTATTTTTCTACTTGCCTTTTTTTTACCTGCTTTCGAACTGCTAGGTTGGCGGAAGCTGGGACAAGGAACGGGAGCTCACCCCGTTAGGCGGTGCTAGGGATTCGAACCCCTGAACTGCCGACGTTTCAGTTGACAAGTTCAGAGTCTTAGCCACTGAGCCATCGCGTCCCTCAATTCCGTACCCAAACATAAAAAGCCCCACCGAGAAACTCAACTGTTTGGTTTTTTAAAAAATCCACCCCAAACCTAACCATCCACTTTTGGGAAAGAGGACAACCTGTGAAAAACATATTTCTGGAAGACCCCCTCCCCCATTATAAAAGGGAGGTAGAACGTTTCACGGAGCTTGCTCTGCAGGTTCAGGAAAGGGAAAGGCATGCGACCCCCAAAAAGATGATCAGCCAAATTCAGAGATGAGTTTATATTAACAGCTACTCTATCCATGAAGGGAAGATGGATCCAAATGCTTCTAAGTTACCGTATTTTTTGGCGTATATGACGCACTGGAGTATAAGACGCACCATAGTTTTTGGGGAGGAAAATAAGAAAAAAAGCTGATTGGCAGGTGGATCAGCCTCCCGGAATACCCCCAATCAGCTGTTCCCAGAGGTGAATTTTAGCAACAGGTTCCTTGTTTGTGAGCTCTGTGCCTTGCTTTTTTTTTTTTTTGGCTTTTTTTTCTGCCTCTGAAACTTCTGAAACACCTTTTCTGAAAAAACTTTTTTTTCTGCCTCTGAAAGCCTCTGAAACAGCTTCAGGAAAAAAGCTGAAGCTCTGTTTGGGGGCTTCTTTTCTGAAGCTCTGTTTCGAGGCTTTTTTTTTTTTTAAGCTCTGTTTGGGGGCTTCTTTTCTGAAGCTTTGTTTGGGGGCTTTTTTCTGAAGCTCTGTTTCGAGGCTTCTTTTCTGAAGCTCTGTTTGGGGGCTTCTTTTCTGAAGCTCTGTTTCGAGGCTTTTTTTTTTTTTAAGCTCTGTTTGGGGGCTTCTTTTCTGAAGCTTTGTTTGGGGGCTTTTTTCTGAAGCTCTGTTTGGGAGCTTCTTTTCTGAAGCTCTGTTTGGGAGCTTCTTTTCTGAAGCTCTGTTTGGGAGCTTCTTTTCTGAAGCTCTGTTTGGGAGCTTCTTTTCTGAAGCTCTGTTTGGGGGCTTCTTTTCTGAAGCTCTGTTTGGGGCTTCTTTTCTGAAGCTCTGTTTGGGGCTTCTTTTCTGAAGCTCTGTTTGGGGCTTCTTTTCTGAAGCTCTGTTTGGGGCTTCTTTTCTGAAGCTCTGTTTGGGGCTTCTTTTCTGAAGCTCTGTTTGGGGGCTTCTTTTCTGAAGCTCTGTTTGGGGGCTTCTTTTCTGAAGCTCTGTTTGGGAGCTTCTTTTCTGAAGCTCTGTTTGGGGGCTTCTTTTCTGAAGCTTTGTTTGGGGGCTTCTTTTCTGAAGCTCTGTTTGGGAGCTTCTTTTCTGAAGCTCTGTTTGGGAGCTTCTTTTCTGAAGCTCTGTTTGGGAGCTTCTTTTCTGAAGCTCTGTTTGGGAGCTTCTTTTCTGAAGCTCTGTTTGGGGGCTTCTTTTCTGAAGCTCTGTTTGGGGGCTTCTTTTCTGAAGCTCTGTTTCGAGGCTTTTTTTTTTTAAAGCTCTGTTTGGGGGCTTCTTTTCTGAAGCTCTGTTTGGGGGCTTCTTTTCTGAAGCTCTGTTTGGGGGCTTCTTTTCTGAAGCTCTGTTTGGGAGCTTCTTTTCTGAAGCTCTGTTTGGGAGCTTCTTTTCTGAAGCTCTGTTTGGGGGCTTCTTTTCTGAAGCTCTGTTTGGGGGCTTCTTTTCTGAAGCTCTGTTTCGAGGCTTTTTTTTTTTAAAGCTCTGTTTGGGGGTTTCTTTTCTGAAGCTTCATTTCTGATGCTTTTTTCAGCCTCTGAAACCACCATTTGAGAAGCTGGGCGGGGCAACATTTGGAGTATAAGACGCACCCAGATTTTCACCCTCTTTTTTGGGGGTGAAAGGTGCGTCTTGTACTCCCAAAAATACGGTAACGTGTGAACAAAAGTGGGGTTCTCTAGTGGATTTTTTTAAAATATTAGAATGGGCCAAAATTCTAATCTTCCCAATACTGACAATAAAACAGACCAGATTTAGACCAAATGGGTTGTTTGTAACTGAATTGGACTCCTTCCCTGTTCATGAAAGATTTCAGCACCATTCAGAGTCCAAATGACCTTGGTTCTGAACATATAAGAATCTTTCTGGAGATTCTACACCAAGGCTGATACTTGCATATAAAGAATACAGGGTTCCTCTTCAAAACACGTGAAGAGGATACTACTCTCCCTCACCTCAATTTGCGTGGAATAGTTCAATATCTGGCAGGTTGAAATTTGAAGGACATATCCGAACCCATTATTACAATAATAAACAATGGCCTTCTTAAAACTTAACTTTTCCCAATCTGGAGGTTTTCAAGTTTTCAACCTCCAGAATTCCCCAGCCAAAGTCACTGAGAATTCTGGACATTAGTCCAGACATCTTCTGGAGGAGAACGTGATGCCACCGAATCCACGGAAGGGTTCTTCTGGGACTTCCCTTGGGCTGCCCAACATCCATCCGCATTGGCCACGATGCCTGGACTGCTGGGGGGGGGGGTTGTAGCTGAGGAATATTTAGGCCATGATTTTCCTGCTCCTGCCTTATGGATGCTTAGGAAACTACCCACTAGAAGAGAATATTAGTAGGCCAGCGGTGAGCTGTGGAGTCTGAGCCTGGCTGTTTTCCTACAGATGTTTTATTACCCAACTAGGTAACATCATTCAGTGGTTGTTTATAAAAGGTAAAGGTTCCCCTCGCACATATGTGCTAGTCGTTCCTGACTTTAGAGGGCGGTGCTCATCTCCGTTTCAAAGTCGAAGAGCCAGCGCTGTCCGAAGACATCTCCGTGGTCATGTGGCCAGCATGACTCAACGCCAAAGGCACATGGAACGCTGTTGCCTTCCCACCAAAGGTGGTCCTTATTTTTTCTACTTGCATTTTTACATGCTTTCGAATTGCTAGGTTGGCAGAAGCTGGGACAAGTCACAGGAGCTCACCCCGTGATGCAGCACCACTGGGGATTCGAACCACTGAACTGCCGACCTTTCAATCAACAAGCTCAGCGTCTTAGCCACTGAGCCACTGCCTCTCTTTGTTTATATACAAGTGATTTATATCTCAGTGTTGCAAAGAGTGTTCTTGGGTCTTACCAAGTTGTAAACAATACGTCAAACAAGGTACTACGAATGCAGATAAACAATCAAACTGTAAACAATATCTTAATCAAGGGACTGCCAAGAACACTTTCACCAACACCGATAGGGCAAGCAAAACTGCTCTCTTCTAGCACTGATGATGTGATTACCTAGTTGGGTCATGAGAGTTATTTGCAAGAAAACATCCAAGTTCAGAGAGCACCAAGGGCCCCACCTTTCTCTCCTCTCTTCTTGCTAGCATACTATTCACACAGCCAAAAGTAGGTGTACTGGACCACTCAAGATATTTGGGCCAGCCCAGGCAACCCTAGTCCGGAGGCATGGGATGGTGGAAATCAACATCTCCCATACCTTGTGAGCCCTCAGTGGCAGCACCAATCCCATCCAAATGCCCTTCCTCTTTTGCCCTCTGTTGCCAGCAGACCTGAGTGCCCGCCTGGTCTTCCCGTTTGACCCTGGGAACAAAGGGAAAAGTTTCTTTTCCTGAGCGGTGAATGGCCGCACAACACACAGCTACTGTTGACCTGACGAACGTAGAGACACACAGATGCACGTGTACACACCCATACACACACGCACACACACACACACGCACACACACACACACGAGACACAGAAAACATTTGCTACATCAGTGGCACCAAATGCTTTCCTGGCCACGCTGTGAAAGCTCAGATCTTCCCAGCTCAGTATTTTTTTAAGCTTCCCCTGGATCCGCCTTTCTTCACCTTGGCAACCTTTTAAGAACGGTGGATTTCAACACCCAGGATTCCCCAGCCAGGGGACTTCTGGGAGTCGAAGTCCACCCATCTTTAACAGTCACCCGAAGTGGAGAAACACTGCTCAGGAGCCTGTGTCCATCAGAAGCCAGGGTCTCTTCCCTGCTGGGAAGAGGCGTGGATGATGGGAGGACATGGTCTGCCTTAGTCAGCGGACACTCTCCCGCTCCCTCAGAGGACCTCCCAAGAGGTCATCTTGAATTTGGAATGAGGAGCTAGACAAGGGTCAACAACATGCCAAGGTCCACCTAGGTGAGTCGTCAGCCTCTCATGGAAGAATATCTTCTAGCCCCATTTCATAGGCTGTAAGTCACAGGAGTCTCTCCTTCTTCTGAACCTCCCCAAGAACTTCGGAAGGAGCAAGACTCTTACGGAAGCTGGATTCAGCTTCGTGTCCTCTCGGGAATGGGGGGGCTCCAACCGACTCGAAGGTCGAGCCACTGCCCAAGACATCCTTCAAGTACATAGGTTGGGAACTCCACCATGTTCCCCTCACCAGCCAGTACAGCAGGGATGATGGGCATGAAGAGGTCCATACATCGAGAGAGGTCGGCAAGGCAATGCTCGTGGCTCTGCTTCGACTCTTTGGCAGGGGAGGTGGGAGCCCTATTTTCCCGGTCAGAAAAGCTACTGCCCTATTCTACTCCTTCACCCCTTCCCTACAAGTCCTTCCCTCTCCTCCCCTCCCAAAACTCTTCCCACCCCACCCCCAACCCCACCCCCAGCTACCCAACAACCACTTCTGTTGCTGGATGAAACGGGTGCTACGAATTCACCAATTGTTCCAGTTCCCCCCACAACGACCCCCCCACACGACCCCCCCCCCAGTCCTTTTTCTGCATCCCCCTCCCCCCCTTCCTGGTTTACACACCATGCCTATTTCTACCGTGGCCTTAGCTGCCCAGCCACGAACTG
Source organism: Ahaetulla prasina (assembly GCF_028640845.1). Taxonomy (NCBI): domain Eukaryota; kingdom Metazoa; phylum Chordata; class Lepidosauria; order Squamata; family Colubridae; genus Ahaetulla; species Ahaetulla prasina. The sequence goes on from NC_080552.1 coordinate 11,863,516, forward strand.
TTTGCATCGTTCACGTCATTGGATAAATCATCCTTTTTCTCCCCTCCCCCCTTGGTTTTCTATTGTATCGTTTCCTTGTTGCTCAGAGGGACAGAAATCCCAGTCAATCAGAGGATCCTTTGTATGTGTGTGTGTTGTTGTTTTTTTTAAAAAAAAGAGTCCTTCTACACACCGCCTATCCCAGGGCAGAAGGAGATACAGTGCTGATATCAGAATGCCGGCTTGGCGTAGGTGCCACATTCTCCTCAGACGCAGATCTCGATGGCAGTTGCCAAAACCATCTGGCCTTTGGCCTTGTCTGCCCGGCCGTCAGTCCTGCTTCCTCCGCCGGGGGAAGGGAGGCCAGGCTCCGAAGCTGCCAGCCGAGAGACACTGCCCTCCGTCAGGATGGTCCTCTTAAGTGGGGTTGGGGTGCAGCCACTAGGCGTCTCATGGCGGTGCGGGCCAGCTGAGAGCTTGTCCCCGGTGTGCTTGCGGGAACGATAGGATGGCCGTCGGCGCATCTCGGACATCAGATCATACTTGATGAAGAGAAAAAGCTCCTTCACGGGGCAACGTTTTTCCGGGTCGAGGGCCAACAAGCGTTGAAACATTCGCAGCGCGTTATCCGTGAAGCGGCGCCACTGAGAGGGGACGCCCGCCAGGCGCCCCTTTTGCCACCTCACAAACTCCTCAAAGAAAGAGTCCGAGGCTGTGGCCGCTTCCCAGGGGAAGTTGCCGGTCAGCACGCAAAAGATGAGCACCCCGAAAGCCCACACGTCGATGCTTGCGTCCACCGTGAAACCCTCTGCTCGACCTGCCTGGCACACCTCAGGTGCTGTGTACGGGATGGTGCCGCTAATGCGTTTCACCCGGCACCCCACCTTGCGCGTCATGCCAAAGTCAGCCAGCTTGACGCGTCGGCAGTCACGGTCAAACAGGAGGACGTTTTCTGGCTTGATGTCCCGGTGCACCAAGTTTTTGCTGTGCATGTAATCCAGCGCCAGACCCAGCTGTTGCACGCAGCGCTTCACCATGTCCTCTGGCAGTCCTACCTGCAGGCAGACAGAGATGTTGAGAGCTGAGTTTACAGCTGGAAGCAACCAAACCCAGGAATGTCTTACGCTGTACTGTAATAGTATAGTTTAATGACAAGAAGGACTAGGGGTGTCATGATACCCTATTTCCCCCAGAATAAGACATCCCCTGATAATAAGCCCAATTGGGCTTTTGAGCGCATGTGCTAAAATAAGCCGCCCCCCAAAATAAACCCTCCCTGAAAATAAGCCCTCCCCAAAAATATTTAAATGCATGTGCAGCCGGTCCCCTCCATTTCCTCTGGTTAGGGTTAGGGAGACAGAGCTGGAGATGGCAAGAGGAGCCCTGTCTTGCTTCACGCACCCCAAAATAATAAGACCTCTCTGAAAATAAGGCCAAGCACTTATTTCAGGGTTCAAAAAAAATATAAGACAGGGTCTTATTTTCGGGGAAACACGGTAGCAGACTTCCAATATCTCAGGGGCTGCCCCAAAGAAGAGGGAGTCAAGCTATTCTCCAAAGCACCTGAGGGCAGGACAAGAAGCAATGGGTGGAAACTAATCAAGGAGAGAAGCAACTTAGAACTAAGGAGAAATTTCCTAACGGTGGGGACAATGGAATGACTGGCCTCCAGAAGTTGTAAATGCTGCATCCCTGGAAGTTTTTAAGCCCTGGGCCATGGACCAGTGCCAGTCCACGACGCGCCAGAAAACCAGATCATGCAAACGAGTGAAGTCCCATCCATGCACACGTGGGATGCAAGTAGTGCACAAAACCATGCCCCCTCCAGTTCATGGGAAAACCCCTCTCCAGGGAACCAGTCCCTGGTGCCCAAAAAGTTGGGGGGGGGAGGCTGCTGTTCAGAATATAACCTGCTATCTCATGCCTGTATATGTTCAGAGTGTTTAATGTCCTGGGATGGGAATATGCATTTTTCTGTACGAAAGGCAGTACATTAGAATAGGGGTCTCTAACCTAAGCCTGGTGGACGTCAACTCCCAGCTTTGCTGGCTGGGGAATTCTGGGAGTTGACGTCCTGCAGGCTTAAAGTTGCCAAGGTTGGAGACCCCTGCATTAGAATGCAAATTATTTTCATTGCAATGGAGCAATCCTAACCCAGTCTTAACAATGGAAGAGCATATTTATAGCTCAGGGTTGAACTGCCGGGTCCTGGGTGCCAGCGGTAGGCTTCAAAAATTTTAGCAAGGGATTCTCTGCCTGGTTGCTGGGTCATGGTGGGTGTGGCCTAGTTGGCTTCCTGCACCACGGCAGAGGGGACAATTTTGCCCTTCCTGGGCTCTGGAGGCTGGAAACTGGCCCGTTTCCAGCCTTCCTGAACTTCCGGTATGCCCATTTTTCACCCTCCCTGAGCCTCCGTGCGCACCCTGCACTTACCTGCATCCAAAATGGACCCTGTGGGGACTCCTGGGAGGGGTGGGTGGCGCGGTGCCAGCAAGGAGTGGGATCTGGGGGGTTCTCCGAACTGCACAGAATCTTAGCTAGAGGTTCTCCCGAACCCCTGCAAATCCCCAGCAGCCCACCCCCGTTTGGTGCTCTCCAAGCTTGGGTGTTTCCTTGCAAACCTTTCATTACCAAACTATTATTTCATATTGGATTGTTTGTCTGAGTCGCTATTTCCCAATTCCTCCCAATAGTCAAGCTATAAACCACACCCCAATCAAGAGTTACCTAGTTTATGCAATGAAAGATATGCAAGGAAACCACCAAGCTCAGAGAATTATCAAGGACCCCATAATCCAGTCTTTCAAGCTAACTTCCTTCTATGGCTCACAAAAATCCCCAAACACATGTAACATCAACACCACTGAATGGTGGTGGATGTTCCATGACAATGGTCCTCAGCCCCAGGGCAATAGTCATGGTTTTGGAAAGTAGCGATCCAGACCATCTGACCATCTTCTGGGCATGGGTTATCTCTTGCTGCTTAGGAACTTTGCGAAATGGTACTGCAGACCTTTGTGGGGGTGGGGCGAGAAAAGACAAAAAGGAAATGGAGTTGAAATAAAAAGTGATGGTGATGATGAAGAGGATGGTCTTGGCTCTTGGAGATTCAATGAGCCAGGTCTCTCCACATCTTCCGATCGTGCACTGCTTTCAATTCAAGTCATGCGGGCCATTTAGGGCAATGGCTGTGTGAGGGATGCATTAATCTTCCGCTGCCCAGCCTTGAAATCTTCCCATGGGAAGATCAAAAGTAACATCTGTGTAGGGTATGAGAGGAATCTGGAAGCCAGATGAGAAGATCACACTTGGTTCCCAATCCATATTATTAGCATCCTAATTGGATCAAGCTCCCATGAAACAGCTTCAGGAAACTTGAGAGCCACGATGGCGCAGTGGTTAGAATGCAGTACTGCAGGCTATTTCTGCCGGCTGCTTGCAATTTGCCAATTCAAATCTTGCCAGGCTCAAGGTGGACTCAGCCTTCCATCCTTCCGAGGTCGGTAAAATGAGGAGCCGGATTGTTGGGGGCAAGAGGCTGACTCTGTAAACCGCTTAGAGAGGGCTGGAAAGCACCATGAAGCGGTATATAAATCTAAGTGCTATTGCTTATTAGCTGTGGTGGCACAATGCTTAGAATGCCGTATTGCAGGCTAATTGTGCCAACTGCCAACAGTTCAATCCTGACCGGTTTAAGATTGACTGAGCCTTCCCTCCCTCTGAGGCCAATAAAACGAGGACCCAGATTGTTGGGGGGTGGCAAGAGGCTGATTCTGTAAACCGCTTAGAGAGCAGTTTACAGAATCTGTACAGGAAAGCACTGTGAAGTGGTATAGGAGTCTTAAGTGCAACTGCTATTGCTATAATACCCCATTTGTCCATCTTGGTATCCTATTTGAAGACACCTTGCCTCACCTTCCATTCAGGTCAAGAAGGGGCAACCGAAGTCCACCTACCTGGGGAGGAATGATGTCAAAAAGGTCTCCTCCAGGAGCATATTCCTGAGCAAAGACATAGCAGTCCTCCGTCTCAAAGACCACGTCAAACACTTTGATGATGAAAGGGCTGGAAGAGAGAGTATTGGTGATGCTGAACTCCCTCAGGAAATTCTTCAGTTTGGTCTTGTTCTTGTTGACAAATTTCAGAGCCATCTTGGTGCCTGTGGATGGAGAAGACGGGGCAAGGAAGAGGACAATGAGCAACTCCCTGGATGATGGGGACCAAGGAAATAAAATTGTTCTGGAAATCACTGCCCAGGTAAGATGAAACTCCCCCACAAAAATACGATCTTTTAAAGGACTTTGTACAGTTGGCCATGCCACAATGAATGTATTTGATCAGTGGCTAATAAATGGTCCCGATTTTTTAAGTCTTCTTGGGCTACAACTCTATGCTGGTTAAGTCACAGTTTGTTGGGTAGGTTTGGCTTGGCATACAGCATGAATTGAGACACTACAGTTTACGAAACATGGGTTATGATGGTTGCAGTGTCCAAGGGCACTGTTCTGACCTTGGCTCCCTTATATAGCAGGAAGCAGAATCACACTTGGCCAATAAAAATTCTATTCTATTCTATTCTAAAAGCCCTTTTATTTACACGAGTGTGAATTCCTTTCATTCACAGTCAGCAAGGCTTGTCCAAACAGTTTTTCAAAGGAATATTTCTCAACACAGTCCTTATTTCACTTGGAAAGCTGCCAGGTAACTAGTTTCCAAACGCAGGGCAAGGCAAAACTTGGCACAGAGTCTCTAGGATTCATGGACAGATCTTCCCACTCTTGAAACAACCAAATGAACAAATTGTTTCCTGCAAAAGGCCCCTCCCCGTTCGCTCCTCTTTGGGAGGGCCTTTCCTATGGGAGGGCCAATCACCTCCAAGGTGTGGCTTTAGTCCCAAGTCGACCTTGCTTTCTTAATTGTTCTTGTCTTCTGGCATCTCTGCGCATGCGCACACTGGGAACGGGCTCCAGCTGTTCCTCTGCCTCACTGCTGTCTAGCTCCCTCTCTGCCTCCGATGCAGAGCTCTCGTCCGAGCTTTCCCCAGCCCCCAGGACTGGCCCACGTTCTTCCCCAACCTCCTCACTGTCCGACTCTGCTGCCAGCTCTGCTGGTCACCGGTGGGCCACAACAGTCATGCAATCACCATGTGTGACTTACCCAGCCGGCTTTTGACAAGCAAAATGAATGGGGAAGCCAGATTCACTTAAGGACCGTGTGATCACTTAAGTGATTCACTTAAGAACATTGATTCACTTAACAACCATGGGAAAAATAATTGGGCATGACTGTTTCACCACCATCTGGCTTAGCAACAAAAATTCTGGTTCCAACTATGGTTCTAAGCCTAGGGCTACCTATATCCCCACCTCTTTCTCTGCTACCCATTAATTTTCCTGAACTATGAATAACTTAATTTTCCTCGCCTTAGTTGCTTTTCACCAGAATTTTGCTGGTGGTGTCAGGGTTCCAAGTAATGCACCCATAAAAAGTAGAATTCCGAGGCAGGCAAATTCCTCAAAGAACAATTTTATTGGGTACATCATATCAGCACGGCTGGTGAAAGCCGACTCTGAAAGTTCCCGGAGCTTTCACCTAATTAAATGTCAACATTTTCCCTTTCTCCCAAGTCATTAGTCACACTGTCCAATCCAGGTGCTGGCCAGTTGCTTGGTTACTTCACTCCTCCTCAGGCCAGCCACCCCGTGTCCTTGGTTCCCACAGGAAAGCTTTATTGTATTGGCTACAAAACCCCATCTAGCTATTTCCCCCCGTCCCTCCGTTGTGTAGCAATCCTGAAGTCACCAAGATGGCCTCAGGCAGGTTCACTTCAGGGTTGACAGGTGGCTTCCACACAGGGGTGAAATTTATTTACCTTCGCTTCTGGTTCACAAATGTGTGGGAGCGCACCTCCTCCATGCATCCGTAGACCCTTCTGCGCATGCGGAGAGGGTCAAAAACGGAATATGATGACGTCTGGGTGGGTGGGCGGAGCCTCCCAATGCCAGCGCTACCGGTTCACCCGAGCCGGATAGAACCTGCTGAATTTCACCACTGCTTCCACAGTTGTTTCTCAACCTTCACATCTTTTTTTTTTTTTTTTTTTTTTTTTATTGAAAGAGTTTTAAAAAAAACAAAAACATTTTCCCCCTTTTTTCCCCCTCCCTCCCAAAAAAAAAAAAAAAAACAAAACATCCCCTCCTCCCCACCCCGGCTTCCCGGGTCAATCACAAGGTAAAGTCCAATCCAAATAACCACATCCAAAGCTTTTCGTCTCCCAACCCCCTCCCCATTACATAAAATAACTTTCTAATTATTCAAAGGCAATCTGATATTTCTTAATCTGATATCTGTTTTGTAGATAATCAATCCATTTTTTCCATTCAATTAAATATCTTTCCTGCGTATTGTCTTTTAAAACGCTGAGATTTTAGCCATCTCAGCCAAATTAATAACTTTCAATATCCATTCTTCTATTGTAGGTATCTCTTCTTCTTCCAGTATTGTCCAATCAACAGTCTTGCTGCTGTTATTAAGTTCAAAATCAGTTTAGTCTCAATCCCTGTACAATCCATTATAATTCCCAAAAGGAAAAATTGTGGCAGGAACTTTATCTTCTTCTTCAGTACATTTTGAATAATCCACCAAATTCTTATCCAAAAGACCTTAATTTTCTTGCAAGTCCACCAAATATGAAAATATGTAGCATCATCACAATCACACCTCCAACATTTCGCTTGGATATTAGGATACATACATGATAATTTTTTGGGATCTAAATGCCATCTATAAAACATCTTATAAAAATTTTCCTTAAATTCTGTGCTTGTGTAAACTTAACATTTCTAACCCAAATTTTCTCCCATGTTTCCAACATTATTGGTTCCTGAATATTCTGTGCCCATTTTATCATACAATCCTTTACCAAATCCTTTTCCGAATCTATTTCAAGCAACACATTATACAATCTCTTTATATGCTCCTGGGTCTGATTTCTAATTTGCTTTATTAAATTTTCCTCCTTTGCATTATACCAATTTTTGATCTTCTTTCCATCTAGCACTTATTTGCCCATATTGAAACCAAGTATAATTCCTCCTTCTTCATTTAATACCTGTAATGATTTTAATTGCAATCTACCTCCTTCAGCATACAAAAGTTCTTTATATGTAATCATTTCCTGTTTCTGTTCTATATTTATATTCTCTATTGCATGTCTAGGGCTCGCCCATATAGGAATCTTATAATCTAATTTATAGGAATATTTATTCCAGACCAAAAGAGCACTTCTCAACACATGATTCTTAAAAGCCCTATCCACTTTTTTTCCATAAAATAAGTACGCATGCCATCCATATAACAAGTCATAACCTTCTATATTCAAAATTCTTTCCTCTGTTAAGTTAAACCAGTCACTTATTACTGAGAGGGTTACTGCTTCATAATATAGTTTAAAATTAGGCATTCTTAAACCACCTCTTTCCCGTGAATCCTGTATTATTTTCATTTTAACCCTCGCCTTTTTACCCTGCCATATAAATTTATTAATCCCACTCTGCCAATCTTCCAAATTTTTATCCTTTTTAATTATAGGTATCATCTGGAACAGAAACAAAAATCTAGGTAACACATTCAACCTTCACATCTTTAAGATGTGTGGACTAGTGGTGGGTTGCCCCCGGTTCAGACCGGTTCACAAGAACCAGTAGTAAAACCAACGGGAGGCTCCACCCACCACCCCAGATGTCGTCATAGGCAATCTGCGTATGCAGAGAAGCTTGGTGCGCGAGTGAAGCGAGCACGCACGGGCGATCCCATTGCGAACCGGTAGTAAAGGTAAGTAGAACCCACCCCTGGCATGGACCTCAACTCCCAGAATTCTCTAGCCAGCCAGATTGGCTGAGGAATTCTGGGAGTTGAAATCCACGCGTCTTAAAGGAACCAAGGTTGAGAAAACACCATGTTAGCAGTGAAGCGAGTGGGTTAGTTTTCTCTCTTGTTTGGCTATTTTTAATCAATCGGAAGCGTGAAGCATGCCCAAGGAAGGGATAGGGTCATGATATTTTGCTCCTGCCCCCAAAACTCACCTGTGCTCTTATGGGAGACCAGGTCTACCTTCCCGTAAGTTCCCTTCCCCAGCTCACGGATGAGGTCGTAGTGCTTGTTGATGTCCGTGCCGGAAAGTGTGCGGATGGCCAGCGACTGCATGTCCTCTGTTATCAAGGGGACTCCACAACAGGCCAGCTTGCGTGATGGCTCTTGCTCGATGGAGGCAGCGCTCATGGTCATGCTGAAAGGGAGCAAGAGGGAGGTTTCGGTCATCCGTGATTGGAATCGGTAGGTTGCGGTCATTAACCAGTGCCAGGGAATTGGCATTCCAATCTCCCAAACTAAATTGACAGTATCGGGATCATTAGGAAAGGTAAGGCTAGAGAGAGAATTTGGCTCAAAGACAGTATGCAATTTTTTTAAAGCGCTAAGGTGCTCACATAGGCTTCATAGGTGAGTCTAGAGAGAAGAGAGATTAACAATCCGGTTACCGTAAACACTAAAACAGCAACACAAAGATAGATAGATAGATAGATATGATAGGCAGGCAGGTGGGCAGGATAAATGATAGATGATTGATAGATGAGATGTTAGATGATGATAGATGATAGATAGATAGAGGTGGAGGTGGGAGATGCAAAGAGAGAGAGGGGGAGGGAGAGAGGTGGAGATAGATAGATAGATAGATAGATAGATAGATAGATAGATAGATAGATAGATAGATACTGTATAGGTTGGTTGGTAGGTAGGTAGGTAGACAGATAGAGACAGACAGACAGACAAGAGAGAGACACTGAGAGATATTGGTGGTTAGAACAATAACATTATCGAAGTCATCAAATATCAGGATAATTCTTTTCAGGACTTCTGTTTCTCTATCACTGATGTGTGTGTGTGCGTGCGTGTGTGTGTGTGTGTGTGTGTGTGTGTGTGTGTGTGTGTGTGTGTGTGTGTAAGAGAGAGAATGGCTATCAGAAGCATATTTATATAGAAATACAAAGCAATTGATTGTTGTCTTTTATTTATTTGCAAAGGGCTGTTAAGTAAGTAAAACTGTAAAGGTTGGAAACTTATTAAGTAAAAACTCATTAAGTAAAAAAATAGCCGTTGGAAACTTATCAAGGAGAGAAGCAACCTAGAACTGAGGAGGGATTTCCTGGCAGTGAGAACAATTTATGTGTTCTGTCCCCCCCCCCCCACCTCAGTCTGGGAGACACGTGAACTGACTCAATTAGCCAGCAATTTAGTCCACGGCAGCTATCAGCTCTGGCAGCAGACCAGCGAACGTCTGCCAAGGTTTTCTTTATCTTCCATGATGCCGGCATCACAGAAACTCGTTACCAGAGCAACCAGGAAGTCAGGAACAAACAGCAATCCAGCCCAAATGCTCAGTCAAATAGTTCAGTTCAAGTTTTCTCCAGACAGTTTGTTTTGTCCATCACGAAGTAGTAGAGCAGCCCCTCCTGCTTTTATACCCTATGGGGTGTGGCTCCATGACTCAGCACTCTCTAGGCCTGCCCCACCCCTTCTTTTGTTGTTCCCGCCTCTCTTGTCTACGAAACCTGGGATCTAACCAGGATTGATTGTCCACAGCTGGGCCTGGAAGCGTTGCCTGGGTGGGGGGAGATACAGGAGACAGAGGCCTCATCACCTCCTCTACCTGGCCTGCCTCTGGCTCCTGGAGCTGAGCCAGAGAGGCTGGCCCTGCAGAGGGGAGCCCCGACGGCCCTTCCCCCTCACTCTCTGAGTCACTTTCTGACAGGGGGCCAGGCCCGGGGGTGGCTGGAGCCACAACATTATGGCTAATCTCCGAAAGTTGTGGGTGCCCCATCATGTGGTTTTTAAGAAGACACTAGACAGCCGTTTGTCCAAAAAAAAGTGTAGGGGGTTGGACTAGAAGACTTCCAAGGTCCCTCCCAACTCTGTTATACCCTTACTGTTGCTTCTAGTATTAAGAGGGATTGAGGAAGTGAAAGTAAAACCCAACCCTCTTAAAACAATGTCCTGTGTTTTCTGCCCAAATGAAGTAAATGCCCTATATTTTCATCCAAACTTAACGTATCTGTATTTTTATACACAAAGAGGCTACTGCCTTGAAAGACCAGCCCTTGGAAGCTAGCAATTCATAGTTGCATGGAATCCCAACAAGGGCACAACAAGGATCATTGTAGGTGATCCCTGGTCCCCAATCTCACCTCGACAGGAAACCAACAGAACGGAAAGCAGATCCCTCACACAACCTTGATTTCATAGGAATCCAGCAAGATATTGGCTGGGTTCATACAAAATCCTAAACCCAGGTTGTCAAAACACAGTCCCTACATTTATATATCACAAACAAATAAAGAATAGGATGGTGTTATTCACTCAGGATTCTAAGACAATAGATGGGTTTCCTTGATATGATGATGATGATGATGACCATCATCAATTAACGACCCCACAATCCCTTGCGGGGTGGAGTCTGGATAACTGAATGGAGCTGAGTGTCTACTGGCCAGATGCCCTTCCTGTTGCCAATGCGGAGCAGACATATTCTCATCGTACCCAGAGAGAATAGAATAGAATAGAATAGAATAGAATAGAATAGAATAGAATAGAATAGAATAGAATAGAATAGAATAGAATAGAATTCTTTATTGGCCAAGTGTGATTGGACACACAAGGAATTTGCCTTAGTGCATACGCACTCAGTGTACATAAAAGACAAGATACATTCGTCAAGTATCATAAGGTACAACACTTAATGATAGTCATAGGGTACAAATAAGCAATCAGGAAACAATCAATATCAATATAAATCGTAAGGATACAAGCAACAAAGTTACAGTCATACAATCATAAGTGGAAGCAGATGGGTGATGGGAACAATGAGAAGATTAATAGTAGTGCAGACTTAGTAAATAGTTTGACAGTGTTGAGGGAATTATTTGTTTAGCAGAGTGATGGCCTTCGGGGAAAAACTGTTCTTGTGTCTAGTTGTTCTGGTGTGCAGTGCTCTATAGCGTTGTTTTGAGGGTAGGAGTTGAAACAGTTTATGTCTAGGATGCGAGGGGTCTGTAAATATTTTCCCAGTCCTCTTTTTGACTCGTGCAGTATTCAGGTCCTCAGTGGAAGGCAGGTTGGTAGCCATTGTTTTTTCCGCAGTTCTAATGATCCTCTGAAGTCTGTGTCTGTCTTGTTGGGTTGCAGAACCAAACCAGACTGTTATGGAGGTGCAGATGACAGACTCAATCATTCCTCTGTAGAACTGGATCAGCAGCTCTACCGAGGATCGAACTCACACCCTCCTGATTGTGAGGCGAGAGCTCCACCTCTAAGCCACCGTACCACTCTCCATCATGATGCTGATGCTGATGCTGATATTTCAGTTGCGTCCGTCTCTTGACCATTCTATGGGACAGGTCTCTCTGCATATTCTGATTTTGCACTACTTCATTGAGTTGTTCTATGCTCCAGCTGTTTTGTCAGCTTTGATGGTGTCCGCCCATCGTGTTCTGGTCAGAGGTGGTATTCAGCCGGTTCGCATCGGTGAACCGGTAGTGGCGATCGCGGGGGTGGGGTTAGGAGTTGCCTTCTACTAACATGCCTGGGACATGTCTCCCTTGGCACACTGAGCCATAAAGCCCTCCGTCCCATTTTAACTAGTCTGTCAACCTAGCCTTCAAGTTCCATGGGAAATAACATTTCCCTTTCCAAAGCACCCGACGGCCAGACAAGGAATAATAATAGATGGAAACTGATCAAGGAGAAATTCAACGTAGAAATAAGGAGGAATTTTCTGACACAGCAATCAACCCATGGAACAGAAGTTGCCTTCAGAAGTTGTGGGAGCTTCATCACTGGAGGCTTTCAAGAAGAGACCGGACTGCCATCTGTCAGAAATGGTGTAGGGTCTCCCACTTGGGTGGGGGAGTTGGACTAGATGACCTTCAAGGTCCCTTCCAGCTTTCTTAATCTTAAAGCTCAAGAGGTGGCTCCTAGTGGGTAGCAACACGCTGTGTGAATGTGGAGAGATGCAAAGCCCAGCTTGTCTGCTGCTATGTCAGCTATTACCAAAAACATGTACCGATAATGACTTATCATTATCCGCTTGGGCGGGGTTGGGGGTTGGACTAGATGACCTGCAAGTTCCCTTCCAACTCTGTTAATCTGTTAAAATCCCAAGGGCCGCCTGAACAATTCCCTGTATAGGATCAGGTGGAGAAGCCACATCCATCTCTTTGTTCTAAATATGTCAGCCTCTGCTTCCGTAGCTCCTGCATGAAACCGTTCTGAGGTCACTTGGACTACCACTTCATCTGTCCTGGTTTAGCCCTGGCTGCTCGTCCCCATATTTCTCTTTCCAAAGACAAAGAGGTGAGAATAAGCCTTAGCTTAGCAAGTCCTGGATTTCTATCAGACTTATTATGCTTCTCCCTCTGTAAGAGGAACAGCGGTAACACACTGCTCAGGGCAATTCTTTTAGACTACCTGAGTCCCACCTTTGCACTTAGCCAAAACTTATTTTAAGCACGACAGAGTAGAGTAGAGTAGAGTAGAGTAGAGTAGAGTAGAGTAGAGTAGAGTAGAGTAGAGTAGGAAATAAAGTAGGGAGTAGAGTAGAGTAGAGTAGAGTAGAGTAGAGTAGAATAGAATAGAATAGAATAGAATAGAATAGAATAGAATAGAATAGAATAGAATAGAATAGAATAGAATAGAATAGAATATACAGTATAAAAGGTAAAGGTTCCCCTCACACATGCGTGCTAGTTGTTCCTGACTCTAGGGGGTGGTGCTCATCTCTGTTTCAAAGCCGAAGAGCCAGCGCTGTCTGAAGACATCTCCATGGTCATGTGGCCGGCATGACTCAATGCCAAAAGTGCACGGAACGCTGTTACCTTCCCACCAAAGTGGTCCCTATTTTTCTACTTGCATTTTTTAGGTATTTTTGAACTGCTAGGTTGGCAGAAGCTGGGACAAGTAATGGGAGCTCACTCCATTACACGGCAGCACTGGGGATTCGAACCGCTGAACTGCCGACCTTCTGATCGATAAGCTCAGTGTCTTAGCCACTGAGCCACCACGTCCCCAATATAGAATATAGAGTATAGAATATAGACTATAGACTAGAATATAGAGGAGTAGGGTAGGGTAGGGTAGAATAGAATAGAATAGAATAGAATAGAATAGAATAGAATAGAATAGAATAGAATAGAATAGAATAGAATAGAATAGAATAGAATATGGAAATAGAGAATAGGAATAGGAACAGGAACAGGAACAGGAACAGAACAGGAAGGGACTTTGGAGGTCTTCTAGTCCAGCCCTCTGCTCAACCAGGAGAACCTATATTATTGTAGATAAGTGGCTGTCCCGTCTCTTCTTAAAAACCTCCAGTGATGGAGCACCCACAATTTCTGAAGGCAAGCTGTTCCCCTGGTTAATTGTCTTCATTGTTAGGAAGTTTGATTGATCGATCAATGATTTGATTGATTGGCACATCGCAATTGAAAGCCAAGCTTTCAATCCTGCAAGCTGGCTGGGGGAATTCTGGAAGTTGTAGTCCACACCTTTTCAGGCTGCCAAGATTGATAAACAGCAGCGCGACAGAAACTTCTGGCAGTTTGTCCTTTAGAATAGGGGTCTCCAACCTTGGCAACTTTAAGACTTGTGGACTTCAACTCCCAGAATACTTCAGCCAGCAAAGCTGGCTGAGGAATTCTGGGAGTTGAAGTCCACAAGTCTTAAAGTTGCCAAGGTTGGAGACCCCTGCTTTAGAAAACAGAGATTAGGAGAAATGTTGCAATCTGATTCAGATATTCCTCTTTCCAGATTCTTTTATTCTTCTTTTACCCTCTTCCCTGTATCCTTCTTGGTGTCTTCTTCTACGACGGAGCACAAAATATCCTGCAAATAACCCAGCAGCCTTGTCTACGTTACAGGCTACATTTAATAGAGCTCTGTTCCAGTCTGACAGGTTTTTTTAAAGGGATTTTTTTTTGAAGTCCATAAAAAGGACAGTAAAATGCAACTCCTTACCAGTTATATTGTAGGAATTTAGCACCCACCCCCCTCCTAGAAGAATGAAATATTTTAGAAAATATTTTAAAAGGCAGAATATATTTCCCTGGATGAGAAATGGAGAAACATGTTTTAAAGACAAAGCAGCTCCCTGCAACTTCCTGCCACCCCCCACCTTTGTCAATGGGCCATTAAAGCCTCAACCAAGCTCACTCATTTCTCCCCATCTTTGTCAATGGACCATCATTTGCAACACAATAGAACAGAAACTCACCACATGGCAAGGCTCAGGCAAGCTTGAAGGACAACCTACAATGTTAGCTAAGACCCCTAGACCACCTGGGAGTTTGACAACCAATCAGGATACTCTTCCTGTGCCCCAGAAAGTTCAAAGCTCAGAAAAAGCATAAAGCCAGGGAGCGCACAGGATCTCACCCCTTTTCTGTTCAGGAACTCAAGCCATGTGATCCTGACCACCATTAAACCATCTTTCAAAGCAGCCTCCATGTTTCCAGTGTCTTTGTCCCCACTTGGAACTGAACCCAGATGGATATTTCTTCCAACAATATTATATAGTCTTAGAAGGTAAAGAGGCTTTCTACATATCTTCCTTTCATTTAAGATCATGCTTAAGAGAAGTTGCTGAAGGACCCATTATCAACATGCATTTTTTTTCCTAATGAGGCAGGTTTAAACAAAATAAAAAATTGCCTGACATAAGCTTTCTTTTCCAAAGTTATCTAATCTAATTGGTATTTATGGTGGGGTTTTTTGTTTTCTTTGTAGACTCTTTTGATTCATTTGGGAAGTTTTGAAGCTAACCTCTATTACGAATGCACAAATATGTTTCCACTAGAGTTTTTATAGCCTTAACTGGAACAGTATACAGTATTCTAAAAAATCGGGTTTTTTTCAAGATTGCTCTTATTCCATTAGTGAAGAGATTAAAATTCAGCCTCAGCTCCCTGCCCCCAGCAGATACTTTGGTGCCAGCCTATCTACAAGACAAAAGATCATCATACTCAGGACATAATAGGATTAGCCCTCTACCCATCTTTTTAGAATAGAATAGAATTTTTATTGGCCAAGTGTGATTGGACACACAAGGAATTTGTCTTGGTGCATATGCTCTCAGTGTACATCAAAGAAAAGATACGTTCATCAAGGTACAACATTTACAACACAATTGATAGTCAATATATCAATATAAATCATAAGGATTGCCAGCAACAAGTTATAGTCATACAGTCATAAGTGGAAAGAGATTGGTGATGGGAACTATGAGACGATTAATAGTAGTGCAGATTCAGTAAATAGTCTGACACTGTTGATGGAATTATTTGTTTAGCAGAGTGATGGCCTTCGGGAAAAAACTGTAAAAAACTCTAACAGCAGAGCACACCACATGGCACCTAGGGATATTACATCAGCCCAAGGTTCAACCAAACTTGATTCAGGCAAACATGACTCCACATGGGAGTCTGACAACAACCAATAGAATACATTTCTTGCACAGGAACAGGAACCTCAAGGGCAAGGCCCAAGAGAGGGTACAAATGCCTCTCTCTCTCTCTCTCTCTCTCAAACCAGGGGTGAAATGCTCGCGGTTCGGACCGAATCGCATGAGCCGGTAGCGATGGGGGCAGGTAATTCTGGAGAACCGGTAGCAAACATCCCTGCCCACCCACCCCCGCCAATGCCCACCCAATCGCCCGGTCCCCACTTGCCTATTTGCTGCTTCTTTCAGGCTCGCTCCTGCCTTTCTTTGCTTCGGATGCTGCAATCAATTGCATCAGCTAGCAACTCAATCTGCCTGCCTGCAATCCATCTCATCGGTGAGCAACTCAATCTGCCTGCCTTGTCCCTTGAATTGGGTAAGTAACTGGGGCGGGGGGGCTTTAAAAATAGTTAAATGGGTTTTTTTAAAGTTTAAATTTTTTTTAGACATAGCAATTAACTTTAAATTGCTACATCTAAATTTAAAAGGAAGTTTTAAATTTAACTGCTTTTATCTAAAATATACCGTATATACTCGAGTATAAGCCGATCCGAGCCGAGGTCCCCAATTTTACCCCAAAACTGGGGTAAACTGGGACCCGAGTATGCCGAGGTGGAATGAGGCACCTACGGTTGGGAAAACCTCCTCCCTCAGCTGAGAAGGCTGGCGGCTCCCCCCCGCCTCTCACTGCACCGCAGGGCTTCAGTCCGTAAAATGTGAAAAAGAAAAAAAAAAACTCAGTATAAGTAGTATATACTCGAGTATAAGCCGAGGGCTTAAAAAAACAAAACTGAGTATAAGTAGACCAGTATAAGAGGGGCGTTTTCAGCACAAAAATGTGCTGAAAACTCGCTTATACCGAGTATATACGTAAATAAAATAAAATAATAAAATATTTGTGCAGCTCTCTGAGATTTGGTGTGTTTCTGTAGTGTTTCACTCTAACTACATAAACATACAAAATCTCACAAAGCTGTGTGTGGCATTTTGTGTGCGTGTGTGAGTCTGTTGTGTTGCGTTCGTGTGTGTAAAGTGTGAAAGTTGGTTTTGGAGCTTTTTGTGGCTGTGTGTGAGGTTCCTGCTTATTGCAGGGGCCATTTTGGGTGAGGTGCAGCTGCTTTTACATTGTGTGTGAGTCAGTTGTGTTGTGTTGTGTAAAGTGTGAAAGTTGGTTTTTGGTACCTCTTATTGTTTTGTATACTTTGTTTATTATTTTTATTGTTATTGGCCACGCCTACCCAGTCATCTGACCACCAAGCCACACCCACCAATTAAACCACGCCCACAAATTTTACCCCTGTCTCAAACCCATGTGGTCAGCTACACCAGGATCTGAAACCCGTGTGGTTCTTTCCAATCAGCCTCCATGTTTCCAGTGTCTTTCTCCCCACTTAGAACTGAACCCCGGTGGACATTTCTTCCAATGAATCATTAGTCTGGAATCTCTGCGCTTCTGTAAGAGACCTAAGTCCACACACACACCCTTGAAGTCTGTTGACTCTTATCTGATCCCCATTTGCTTTGACCATTAATAGTTCTGATTACAAGGAGTCCTTGACTTACGACCACAACGGAGCCCAACATTTCTGTTGCTAAGTGAGACATTTGTTGTCAATCGCTTTTTTTTTTCCCAGTGGCATCGTAACTTTGAACGGTCGCTAAACGAATGGTTTGCTTTCTGTATTTGCGTTGCTTCAGTAACACCACTGTGGCTACCGTGTTGTAGACCTTCCTCTACAGAGACCGCCTGCCCTAATGGCTGGGAATTATGGCATTCTAGCTCCAGGACATTTAGAGGGCACCTCAATGCCTA